>NC_056741.1:936162817-936317817 GCF_019279795.1 Protopterus annectens | reverse complement strand
TGCCTGCTGTGCCTCATTATTTTTTTTTCCATTTTGCTAGTTTCTTCTGCTAGCTACACTTGTGTGAGTCATGATATGGTCTTGCTGTCTCCACCCAGATCCTGCCTGCTTTTTACATTGTATAGTACTTCAGGTAAGAATGAACCTGGCCTGAATACAAGGGCAAAGTCAGAGACATTGTTGTTTAGTTATCAGCACTACATTTGATACATTGAATGACTTTTTGTTCATTTACAAAAAAGCACCATGAAAACAGCTGCTGTGTTCCTTTTCTTGCAGCTTTATACAGCCATAAATTAACAGATTCAATGAACTTTGCTACTTATGGATCAATTGTCTTCTAAAACAGACCCACTATCAAAGTCTGAAAAAGGATATGGGTGCAAGTAAGTGCTCCCACCTCTGCCGTGCTGATTTTTGTTGTAATCTTAATTTCACTTGATCCTTAAGTAGCAAAGTCAGTGTAATTGCCTGTCAATGTAATACCAAGTTAGCCACTACAAATAAAACTAGATCAAAAGTTTTTAGAGAGTGAATGCTTATCTGCCCTACATCTAAGATAAAAAATAGTACATACTACGCAACACAGGTGAGGTTGTTCAGTTCATCTCAGCTCAGTAAATGTCAAACTTTATTCTTGGCATACATGCCTGAATCTATAGGAGAACATTACTAATGCACAAGCTTCCTTTATGCTTTTTAGACAGCTGCCAGGCTGTGACCAATTTGAAATATTTTTAAAACAATAAAATCACAGCATCTTTACTGCAGTTTAATTAGAAATCTGTCACACTTCCAGCAAAGTAAATAAATAAGCAAACAAACAAATCACTAAATACACTAATACAATTCAAATTCCTAGTGACAAATTAGCATAGTGCCTTCTCTCTGATCCATTAAGATTCAGAAAATAGCAAACACAATGTTACTTTCTTTCTAAGTTTCCTTCTTTCAAATGATAATGACCAAAAAAAAGCAATCAAAACAAATGGTTCAGCTCAGTGTGTTTAATTCTGAAAACAAATGGGTGCAGCTCAATGTGTTTAATTCTGAAAACAAATGGGTGCAGCTCAATGTGTTTAATTCCGAAAACAAATGGGTGCAGCTCAATGTGTTTAATTCTGAAAACAAATGGGTGCAGCTCAATGTGTTTATTTCTGAAAACAAATGGGTGCAGCTCAATTTGTTTAATTCTGAAAACAAATGGGTGCAGCTCAATGTGTTTAATTCTGAAAACAAATGGGTGCAGCTCCATGTGCTTAATTCTGCCATGTTACTGTCACTTTCATTGCTATCCTTTAGCCTGTTTGTATGCCTTCATGACATAATGTTCTGGCTGCAAAGGAAATTATATATCAGTGATTCAGCAAGGTATTGTGTGAGGATTGGTTTTAGTACAACAAAGAATTAAAAAAAAATTAAGCATGCTAGTTTTCTGAATATGTGACACATCTGTTTATGATATTGCATTTTTGTCGCACAGTAAGAGTACTGTAGCAAGAAATTCCGACCTTAAATCAGTGTTATCATTTTATATGAGTTACAAGCACTGGCACTGGTGTCCCCTTTCTACAGCACCCATTTGCAAACAAAACAAAGCCCATTTTATAGAAATACATTTTGGATGCAGCCTGTGTTACTATATGTAGTACTTCTGCTACTTTCCACGCACAGCAATGCTGAAAATTAATTAAGAGCATCATGCCTTTACATTTTTAACTGTATAAGAAAGGAAGACAAGACCAGTGGGGTCGGTTAGAAAATTACGTGAAAAAGGATTTGTCTAGACAATACATGTACATACCATACAGTCCCCATATTAGCATGCTGTTCAAGCTTTTCAAAGACTACACAGACGGAATATGCAGCAGTTATAATATTGTTGTTAAAACTGAGTGAGAGCAAAGCAATCCGTCTCTCTCCCTAACAGACACACACACACACACACACACACACACACACACACACACACACACACACACACACACACACACACACACACACACACACACACACAAAATGCACTTTGGACAACAGTCTGGTAAGGGAGGAAACTTCATCTCAAAGCACTAATACATGTATGCAAACATACAATTAAAATTATAAAGCTCTGTATAAAAGACGTCAACAAAAAGAAAATTAGTCTACATTTTCTAAACTCAATAATGCTCTTAAGTGAGAGTGCTATAGAGAAATACTAGTCCTTTTGAGAGTGAAGAGACTCTCTGCCTTCATCATTATGCCTCATAATACGCTTGAGTGGTCTGTTTTTAACCTATAATACCTCACCTTTCAGGCAGTATTGCTTACATGTAACATACAAAATGAACTAATATGATATGACAATGCAAATGAACTGCTAATGTGCATTTCCTATGTAAATATGTTTACAGACAAAAACATGAAGTGTAATAGAGATGAAATTCACAGGAAAAGGATGGCAGGAAGAAGAAAAGGCAAAAAGGACAAAAGCAAGGCGATAACAGCGTCAGAAAAATTCTGTCAAAGTGCATATAAGAGAGAGAGTAAGAGAGAGAGAGAGAGAGAGACGCTGGCAAAAACAAGGAAATGCACATTTAACAGCATGATAAAAGTTTGTTTGTGTCTTTCAGCTTTTTCTCGGTTAGGGGTCGCCACAGCGGAACTCCGGTCCGCTAATGATTGGCAGTAGAGTTTTACATGCTGGCTTGCTGGGCCTAATGCACAACCTTCAGTGAAGGAACGCCCATTCACGCATGTTGCCACACAGAAGACGCTCTAATTGAGAATCAAACCGGACAGTGTCTTACTGTGAGGTGACAACGCTACCGCAGCACCACCACCGCAGTATAACAGCATGATAAAAGTACAATGTCATAATGGTTATGTGATATATGTTAGTATGTTGAATTGGAGAACACCAGATACTGCATTACATTACAACTGTCATAAAAAACAGAAAGATTAATGTAAAAAGAAGGTGGAAAGGGCACTAATATTCTGCCTTGTTTACTCTCTATATGTAGTTGGTGATTAAAATGAAAACAAGTGTCAGTGTACCAGGCACTTTTCTTGCAGATGCTATTGCATCACTATATGATGTGAAAGATAGAGGTTGCAGATCTGGAAGGGGGGAAGGTCTTTACATGCAAAGAAAATGAAGATTCAAATGGTGAAGTGAATGCTAAGGAAAGCACTTGTTGACATAAAGATATCACAGTATTGAACTAAGGCACGGGAAATTATGTTGATTTTACAAGGAAGGTAGGGGTGGAGTGAAACACACAGGAAATTGCAGGAAATATGCAAGTCTATTGATTAACAAAGATTGCTTAGGTATAGACAGTGGGACTTTCTTTTCTTTTTAATCTTAAGATAGACAGTACTCATACAAAATGCTCATCCTTATGGAATGGAAGTGATATTAATAGGTAGTTTCTGTAACCTGCATGCGTCTTATTCTATGCTTAACATTTCAGCTTGCTTACTTCTAATCCTTGCCTTCATACATAGCCAGGCAAGCAGCAAAACATCCGTTCAAGCCTTCATCCATTTCTTCCATTCCCAGGTGAGCTGAGTACCCATTTGAGCCTTCAAAATAAATCCTTTCTGGCTGGTTTGTTCCCACTCACAAAGCATTTGAACCAGCCGGAAATTCATGTGCCACGAGTTGAATTTGGGCAGGCTGGTAGCCCTGACGAGCTGACATCATCTTGCATGTGATCACGTCAGCTAAAGCATGAAAAGTAACAAACAAAGCGCAAAAACTTAAGAAAAAAATCGGAAATGAAGGAGTACCACTCGGGAATCATGGCACCCCATTATTTGGACACCAAAACTCAGTAAATACCGAGTAATTAGGGACAGTTGGGAGGTATGCTGATAATATTAGCTGGTGGTTGCAGGAATTACTACCGTATAGTCTGGGTAAAGGGGCACAGCTAGAGAATCTGTGTCAGCCTTTCCCAGGAGTGTCTGTGAAGTTGTATAAATACTTATCTCAAAGTGTCGGTGTGTGTCAGCTACCTGGGTAGGGACACAAAGCATTGGTAGGACAGAGAAGGTACTGGAGGTTAGCTTGCCAGCTAGGCTGAGATCTGGACCATATAGCTGTGCCAGTGGGGAGTCTTATTGGGGACCTGGAGAGCAAGGGAGCAACCAACCCCAGACTGACTGTGATCTCTGTGTGCTCTTAAGGGAAATTGTACTTTACTGTGTGTATTAGTTATCCTTTCCTCTTCTAGGAGATTACCTCCCTGGTGTTAGTGGCGAGGATTGAGGCTCCTTGCTTGCTGGGCCAGGGCATGGTCGTCACAAGTGGGGGCAGTGGTTGGGATAAGATATCCTCACAAGTGTTTGGCAGTGGTGTGGGTAGAGTGAATCCTGTAGCTTATGTACAGTGATCTCTGGAAGTGTTTTGTACTCTAAATCAGCCACGCAGTGTATACTCAGAGTTCAGATCACAATTGTTTTATTTCTTTTGTTAGCTTAGTTAGTCAGGGTGAGCAGGCAGTGTGTCAGCACAGGAATATGGAAAGCTGACAAGGAGCCAGCTGGTGGAGATGTGCCAAGCTGGAAGACTGGTGCATGGAAACCTGACTAAGACAGGCCTGATTGTAGCCTTGGTTACAGCTGCATCAGCAAACAGCATTCAGGAGGACAATCAGACTGGCAGTGGAGATACAATATCCTCGGAGAATGGGCAGCTCAAACTTTCTGTGAAGGACAATCAGACTGGCAGTGGAAATACAATATCCTCGGAGAATGGACAGCTCAACCTTTCTGCAGTGGACTTAAAAATCCAGCTGGAGCTAAAGAGACTTGAGTTTGAGGCCAGGCATTTGGAGATAGAAGCCGAAGAAAAGGAGCATCAGAGGAAGCATGAGAGGGAAATGCTGACTCTTTGCCAGAGTCATGGAGGTAATGGGTAAGGGAGTAACTGGACCCCAGAAGCACAACAGGTCAGTAAATTTCTTCCACAATTTAAAGTGGGGGATAATTTTGATAGTTTTGTTCACATGTTTGAAAGGGTATACAAAATGTATAGTGTTGACCAAAGGCTCTGGGTACGGTTCCTGACCACCTTACTCCATGGGAAAGCTGTAACTTGTATATCACAAATGCCTGACTCTGTTTTGATTATACTGCTGTAAATAAATGTCTGTTAAAATGTTTTAAGCTAACACCTAAAATGTATAGGAAAAAGTTTCATGAGCATAGGCACAAGGCAGATGAAAATGTATGTGAATATGTTGCTGAACTGAGCACTTATTTTCATAGCTGGGTGAGTGGATGTCAAGTCACCACTTTTAAAGGGCTGGCAGACCTTTTGGTCAGGGAACAAGCCCTTAGCACTTTGCCTGAGGACATGAGGATCTGGTTAGCTGATAGACAGTGTGCTACTTCAGATGAGTTGGGGAAGAAGGGAGATCTATACCTGGCCAACAAGGCAGCCCTGCACAGGAAGGGGACCGCCAGTACTGCTCTTGGGTCTGAAGGAACCCATGGTGGGCAGCACATACTGCCCCAACAGAATCTGCCAGTAGCAGGGGAAGTCACTAGTCCAGGTACACATCCAGGATCTAGGGTGAAATGTTTTGAATGCAACCAGTGGGGCCATGTGACATACAGGTGTCCATGGAGGCAAGGTGGGGAACCAAAGGTGAGGAAGCCAGAAAGTGGGAAAGACAAAATGCCAACAGTAGGTTGTCTTGAGACAACCGGGGTATGTAACTACCATGCTGCAGACGTCCTGAGAGGGAAGGATTTGGATGAGGCAATACTATGTACTCATGCAGTTACATGCAGTGAGGCTAGGAGACACGCATGTGGGTCTGGTAGCCTGGAGGAGCCCCAGACAGACTGCATACTTGCAGCCAGGACTGCTGAGGTGGTTACTTCAGGAGGGAGTGATGCTGTAGCAGTGAGACTGAATGTGAGCCACAGCTGCTTGTGGGTACTGATGTTCCCTTGGACAGGGTAACTGCAAAGGTAGAGGTGAGTAGTAGTACCCAGGCTGACAGTGAGGCACCACTGTCAGAGGATGCCAGACATCCTGTAGAAGGGAAGCTGGGAAGGGTTACAAGGAGGGAGTTGAGACAGGCTCAGCTCTCAGACCCTACATTGCAAAGCCTGAGGCAGGTAGCTAGGGAGGCACCTGATTCTCAAGGGAAGGGGGAATCTCTATACTGGGACAAAGGGTTACTATACAGAGAATGGACCCCTGAGGAAGGGCTAGAAGGTGAGAGAGTACAGCAGTTGGCAGTGCCTAAAACTTACCATCTGGTGCTTTTAGCCATAGCCCATGATATTCCCTTTGCAGGTCATATGGGCATAAAATGTACAAAGAGGCATACTTCTATTGGCCTGGAATTTCCAGAAATGTAACAAGGTACTGCAGGACCTGTGAGAAGTGCCAAAAGGTAGGCAAGGCAGGAGACAAGGTGAGAGCTCCTTTGATGCCTTTGCCATTGATTGCGGATCCATTTCAGAGGGTAGCTATGGATATTGTGGGTCCTCTGAGTACCCCAAGTTCCACAGAGAAAAAGTATATCCTAGTGGTAGTGGATTATGCTACACAATACCCTGAGGCAGTGGCTTTGTCCTCCATTGAGGCAGAGAAGGTGGTAAATGCTTTGTTAGAGATTTTCAGCAGTGTAGGTGAAATACGGACTGACTGAGGTGCCAATTTCATGTCAGACCTGCTGGCTTGTCTGTGAAAGTACTGTGGGGTGAAGCACAAGAAGACCACCCCCAACCATCCCCAGACTAATGGTCTAGTTGAGAGTTTAAACTCTACAATCAAGTCCATGCTACGGGCATTTGCAGATCAGTTTAAGAGGGAGTGGAACAATTATTTGCTCCATCTGTTGTTTGCTTACAGAGAGGTTCCCTAGGAATCGACAGGTTTTTCACCCTTTGAGTTGCTGTATGGGCATAGGGTGAGAGGACCTCTAGATTTAATTTGAGATGAGTGTGAAGGTGAGTGTGGGTCTCACAAGGAGTCTGTTGTGGCATATGTCCTAAACCTCAGGACAAGGCTCAGTGAACTCATGGGCTTGGCCCAGGAGAACCTGGCAGAAGCTCAACAACAGAAAAAGGTATGGTATGACAGGAATTCTCAAGATAGAGAATATGCTGTTGGGCAGCAGGTAATGGTTCTCATTCCTGTCAGACCCAACAAGCTGCAAGCAGCTTGGGGGGACCCTACAAGGTGGTAAGAAAGATAAGTGATGTTAACTACATGGTGGAAGTGCTAGGCAGATGGCAGGGGCACAGATTGTACCACGTTAACATGATGAAACCTTACCATGATAGGGAGGCCCTTGTGCTGAGTATTTGCAATGGATTGCAGGAGGAGTCTGAGGGAGATCTGGGGACTGATCTCCTCAGTAAGGCTCGGGCTGACACCTCGGTGGAAGGGGTAGCAATATCCCAGCAGCTATCTCCTACCCAGGTTCGACAAATCCGAGCAGTGTTGCAGGAATTTGGGGACATGTTCACTGGGAAACCAGGGAACACCCACCTGGATACAGGAACCCAAAGGCCTTTTAGGCAGACCCCTTATAGGGTGCCTGAGGGAGTCAAACAGACTCTGAGGGAAGAGGTACAGGAGATGTTGGAACTAGGGGTGATTCAAGAGTCCAACAGTCCCTGGGCCTCCCCAGTAGTTTTGTTGACAAAGAAGGATGACAGCACCAGGTTCTGTGTGGATTACAGAAAATTAACTAGTCACACAGAGTCGGATGCTTACCTCATGCCTAGGACAGATGAGGCCCCAGAGCAGCTGGGTGGGGCTAAGTACCTTACCATTGACTCCCAGTGCTAGAGAGAAGTCAGCCTTTGTGACTCCTTTTGGCTTGTATGAGTTCACAAAGATGCCCTTTGGGATGAAAAATGCCCCAGCAACTTTCCAGAGGCTGGTGGATAGCAGGAGCAGGAGGGTTTGCCATTGCTTACCTAGATGATATTGCCATCTACATCCATTCCTGGCCAGAGCACCTTCAGCATGTCAGGTAGGTGCTGGGCAGACTACAGAGGGCAAGGTTGACCATTAAGCCGAGCAAATGTCAGGTGGGTATGGCAGAGGTCTCCTACCTAGGACATAGAGTGGGGAGTGGTAAGATAAGGCCAGAACCTGCCAAAGTGGAAGCTATTCATGCATGGCCTGCACCTGTTACCAAAAAGCAGGTGAGGGCATTCTTAGGGACAGCAGGGTACTACAGAAAGTTTGTCCCCCGTTATAGTACCATAGCTGCTCCCCTCGTAGACCTGACAAGGAAGAACAGGCCAAATAAAGTAGTGTGGACCACAGCATGTGAGCTGGCATTTCTGAAGCTTAAAGATGCTTTTCTAGGACCCCCTGTGTTAGCAAGTCCAGATTATAGCAAAAAATTTGTTGTGCAGGTGAATGCTTTGAACCATAGGGTGGGGCTGTACTTAGCCAGATTTCTTTACAGGGAGAAGAGCACCCAGCGGTTTATCTCAGTTATAGGCTCCAACCCAGGGAGGAATGCTATGCAGCTGTAGACAAGGAATGTCTAGCTATAGTAAGGGCATTGCAGAAACTTCAACCTTATCTGTATGGAAGAAAATTCACTGTAATGACAGATCACAATCCTCTAATATGCTTAAACAGAGCCAGTCGGTAAAATGCCAAACTGCTAAGATGGAACCTGGGGTTGCAAGCATATGATATGTCAGTGCAGCACTGCAGCGGGTGTAGCAATGTCAATGCAGATGGGCTCTCAAGACAGGGAATGGGGTGAGGTACATCCATATAGATCTAACTCTCTCAAGCGGCATTTCTCAAGGGTCACTTGGAAAACTAGCTTGAGTTCTCCAAGGGGGAAGAGATGTGAAGATTGGGGAAAGATGGGCAAAGTTTGCCAGACTAGTCAAATAGAATTTGATACATAATTCTATCATTTGTATAAATAAATATATAATACAGGCTTGTGTTCTTAAATGAAAGAAAACACTGTCAAATGTGAACTTCAAGATTGTTGCAACATTGCTATCTGCTGTAAGGAAAATCAAGCCAAGCATTTCAAATGTTCTTTGCGGTTACAATTACCTAAAAAAAAAGGTGCTGAAGCATCTGGCTGAACACATTCTTTCTATTGTCTTAACTTAAGGAATAATTGTTTGAGTATACATGTGAAATGTCTTTTATTGTTGTAGTTTCCAGATCAGGTGTTAGCTTGCTAAATAATGCAGTTTGTGGCATGGGAACTCCAAACTAAGTGTCAAGTTGATGTAATGTGAATACTGGGAGAACCTAAGTGTCAACATTATGTAATTTGGGAGGGCCTTATCAGACCTGTTTGTTAGTGTTTTAAAAACTATTGTTCAGTGAGAGACTGAAAGCATTTGTCTTGGACCATCAACCCTAGTACTGCTTATGCTCTTTATGCATGTAAGCAGGATTATAGCACTGTGTTTTCTCTTAAGATTAGTTAAAGTTTAGAAAGTTAGATTGTGTTTTTCCTTGACATCAGACCTGTCCTACTGTATTATTTTAAGTTTCTGTGTGATCTCTGAACTCTTAGATATCTTTGTGGTGTAGTAGTATTGTCTTGTGTTTTAATTATTTATTATTAAATATGTTAAAAATATTTACCTGTGGCTGGTTTGTGTAAAGACAAGTTAGACTCTAGAGTACATTGCATATTTGTAGAGGTTACCATAATAGGCCACTCTAATAAGCCTTAAGACTGAATAGTCACTTTACCAATTGGATAATAATATTGCACAGTAATAATTGGACACCCTTTCAAGAGCCTTTGGGTAGCTGATAATATTAGCTGGTGGTGGCAGTAATTACTGCTGTATAGTCTGGGTAAAGGTGCACAGCTAGAGAATCTGTGTCAGCCTTTCCCAGGAGTGTCTGTGAAGTTGTATAAATACTTATCTCAAAGTGTGGGTGTGTGTCAGCTACCTGAGCAGGGACATGAAGCACTGGTGGGACAGAGAGGGTACTGGAGTTTAGCTTTCCAGCTATGCTGAGATCTGGACCCTATAGTTGTGCCAGTGGGGAGTCTTACTGTGGACCTGGAGAGCAAGGGAGCAACCAGCCCCAGACTGACTGTGATCTCTGTGTGCACTTAAGGGAAATTGCACTTTACTGTGTGTATTAGTTATCCTTTCCTCTTCTAGGAGATTGCCTCTCTGCTGGTAGTGGTCACACATGGTTTGAGAAATTTTGAAGTAGTAGGATTTTGGGTTGTTCTTATGGCTAATGGTAGTGCATTCTAATTTCTTGCTATAGAGTAAGAGAAGAGAATTTGGGCCGGAGGCCATTTTGGCTTGTGAGCCTGAAGACGTTGCTGCTGTTAGTGTTATTGAACGCACTTTCCATTCTGTTGTCATTTTGGTATCAGAGTTTTGTACTGAGCTTGAGCAAAATATCAAACTGATCGTGTATTTTCTGATGGCTACCTTTTATAAATAGTTTATATCTTCCTTTCTAGAGAACTAATTTCAATCAAATAAATGTACACTGACATTGGTAGTTGTTCTTTTATAGTGTCAGAAGTTTTCTACAAACACCAGAAATGCATAATCTGTCTTAACTGAGGCCTTTTTAGCCAGGCAATGAAGAATTGTATATCTTATAGCAGTTTTTATTCCTTTTCATCTTTCCAGATACACCACAATAACATTTATTTTTCAAGGTTCCCACATCTCTTCAAGAAAGACTTTTGTCAGCTGGTATCCCATTTTTTGGGGGATCCCAGTTCTAAAGCAGATGGTATTTCTATTATGTTGTGGTCTGAAAGTGCAGGCTCTTACCCAACCTTCCACATCTGCCTCCAAGTTATTATACACCTGCCAGTGCTGTATCTTCTGATTAATGAATTACTGACAGAGAATAAAGCAGACTGCACAAGACAGCTGAGCAGCCATCCTGTCTGGTTGTACATATTTAACATACAAGTGCCACAATGATCCAGAAAAAGTATAGGACGTGGTGTTACACAGAGATCACTCCTTTATCTTAGCTGATGATAAATGCACCAAATTAGGCAACACCACATAATAACAAATTTGCATGCCAGATTGTCCTTCTCTGTACAAATTAACACATTTCTCTTATAGTATTCTATTAATTTTAAATGGATGAAGAATGATTTTTGTATTTGCTCTAATGTGACTCAAAGAATGAAAGAGTCTCTGGGACAGGATCCTCATCCATGGGAAGCAGACTTCCTCCCTATCCTGAAAGAATCTCTGAGACAGGATCTTCTTTATGGGAAGCAAACTTCCTCCCTATCCTTATTTAAGTGTTACTTGCACCAATGCATGGGTAAATGGAAATTCAGCCCTGGTCTAGCATCTTTGTCTCTGACGGACTGAGACAGTCAGTAAATCACCCCCTATATAAATCAAATTTGTGTGTCACATTTGAGTTGCATGGCTAGGCTTTTAAGGGCCCTAATTGTTTTTTAGACTAAAATGTACCTATAGATGTCTGAACCTTTGTTGAATTAAACTGAATGCTAATGACCCATCTTGCTCATAAACGTCTGAAAAACAAATACATACATGCATACATACATACAAATATTTCAAGCACAGGCATTAATGCCCATCTAGCTTGCCAATATACCAAAACACTTGTTCCCATAATAAGTATCAAGACTGTTCTTAAAAATATCTAAACTAGTACCTGTTTTAATGTAATATGATTGTCTGCTCCATGCATAAGCGACTCTGTCAGAGAACCAGTTAGTACACTTCTCATTCCTATAGAATTTTCTGCATAGGTTGTCTGATGATTCTCTAGTACCTTTTGTTAATCCCAAACAATCCCAGTGGTAGTTGTCATGAAATGCCCTATATACCTGAATAACATCTCCTCTTAGATATCTGCAAGAGATGCTGTACAAGTTCAGATATTTATGTCTTTCATAATAATTTAAATTTTCACATCCATGGATGAGCTACATAAAGTTTTACTTTAATATACCAAAAGAGTGAAGATCCATGGATAAGCTACATAAAGTTTTAGTTTAATATACCAACAGAGTGAAGATATACTCTAGAGAGAAGAGGAATGAAGGTCAGCAGGACTAAGACAGAATATATGTGTGTGAATGAGACGGAGGGTAGAGGAATGGTGAGGATGCAGGGAGTAGTGGTGGTGAAGGTGGATGAGTTTAAATACTCGGGATCAACAGTTCAGAGTAATGGTGAGTGTGGAAGGGAGGTGAAGAAAAGAGTACAGGCAGGATGGAGTGGGTGGAGAAGAGTGTCAGGAGTGATTTGTGACAGACAAGTACCAGTAAGAGTGAAAGGGAAGGTCTACAAGAGGGTAGTGAGACCAGCTATGTTACATGGGTTGGAGACAGTGGCACTGCCAAAAAGGCAGGAGTCAGAGCTGGACGTGGCAGAGTTAAAGATGTTAAGATTTGCACTGGGTGTGACAGGGTGGACAGGATTAGGAATAAGTATATTAGATGGTAAGCCCAGGTTGGAAGTTTTGGAGGCAAAACCAGAGAGGAAAGATTACATTGGTTTGGACATGTGCTGAGGAGGGCAGCAGAGTATATTGGGAAAAAGATGCTAAGGATGAAGCTGCCAGGTAACAGGAAAAGAGGAAGGCCTAAGATAAGGTTTATGGATATAGTGAGAGAGAACATGCAAATGACTGGTGTGACAGAGCAAGATGTAGAGGATAGGAAGAAATGGAAACAGATGATCCACTGTGGCGTCCCCTTAAGGGAGCAGCCAAAAGAAGAAGTGTCACAGTGAGTTGAGACTCCTTAAAATATAATATCTGGGGTTCACTGGTATGAGAAGTTATAATGAATAAACAATCCCCAATCATATGTACGAATATGCGCTACAGAATTTAGACAGAAAAACTTAACCTCATGATCAAACCACACCAGCTGTAGAGGAATCATGTATGATCCATGCCAAAGCATGAGTTATTTCTAAATTCATGATCTAGAATATGTATACTTTCAAAGGTCCATCCAAAAATGTGATGAAACCCATCTTGCATATTCTGGAGTTATATGAAATTGATGGTTGCAGAACAAGAGTATGCTACATGGCTGCAAATTACTTCCTTTTCTGATACTGTCTATGCAATATGTATTATTTCTGGAAGTGCTCAATAATACAAAGCTACAGGACATGATCTATTATGTGAAAACAAGCCCTTCAAAGTAAATACCGAGAGTTGAAAAGTATTACTTCACCTTGTGACAAAAACATCTACATGCTGCAGTTGCCCAGGCTGTCTCCTAAAAACTCCAAGGTTTTTTAAAGACTTCTCATAAGGAGTGATTATAGAATTGCCGTTTTTTTTAGATTTTCTTCCAAGTTTACAAGAAATTCATCAATAAGGGAGACATTTGTCCTACTAAATAAAGTACATGGGTGACAAACATGCATTCACGATTATCCATTGAATGATTTTTGTCTGAGGGACAAATGATCAAAAAATAATCATTGACAGTCACTCTCAATAAAGAGCATATCAAGCTTCTTTTGCAGGGGGCAAGCCCTTCTGCACCCCTATGTGGAAGAGATCCCCCCCCCCCAAAAAAAAAAAAAAATATATATATATATATATATATATATATATATATATATATATATATACACACACACACACACACACACACACACACACACACACACACGCACACACACACAAACTGCACAGTCACACAACAGTGGTGAAAGGGCAACACTTAACATTGGCTGAAAGCCAAAAGCCGCTTTCAGTTAAACCTCGACACGGCTATTAAAAGGACGTGCTGGAGGGATAGATTCATCACCCAAAGACTCCCTATGCTGTGGAACAAAATCCCGGTATATGTGAGGCAGAGCACCTCGCTGGCCTTGTTCAAGAGAAATCTTGACCAATGGATGGGAGATTGCAGATACACCCCAGGGATTACCTCAGTGTCACTGCTCGACAGAGGCACAGCAAAATAATGGGTATAGTTCCCCATACTAAAGGGGTGGCGTAAGCCACAAAACGATGGGCTAGGCTTGTAAATGCCCTCGGGCAGATAGCCTAGTATGAACCTATGAACCTATGAACCTATGATACTTTTTTTGTTCTGATGTCTATTAGAAAAACAGCATTCAAAATCTTCTCATATTGAACTTAAGATATACATCCTTACAGCCAATAGACAACAGTAATCTGTCATTACCTGACAGTATGCTCAGGCAAGACCTAAGTTCAGGGTAATTGGGCCTCAGGTTGAAATGGCTAAATTGGCTCAGAGAGATGAGAGCAAACTTTTTAGTCCTTCCCACAAAGTAAGAGATATTGGAAAATTAAAGATATTGTTTGAGAATAGGATCTTAGACATTAAAAGAATGCAATCGCTACATCTGCCCTCGATACTGTAGGAGCTCTGCCACATTGCCCTACTCCTACAGGTATACTGAGACTTTTGCCATTAAATAACAGCCTGCAGTCACTACATCTGACCTCGATACTGCAGCAGCTCTGCCATGAGGCCCTACTCCTACAAGCTTGCTAAGAATTTTGCAATTGTATAACAGCCTGTGGTCTCTACATCTGACTTCATTACTGCAAGAGCTCTGCCACAAGGCCCTACTCCTACAAGTTTACTGAGAATGTTGCCATTGTATAATAGCCTGCAGTAACTACATCTGATCTCGATAGTGCAGGGGCTCTGCCACGAGACCCTATTCCTTCAAGTTTACGGAGAATTTTGCCATTGGATTATAGCCTGTAGTCACTATAGCTGACCTTGATACTACAGGAACTCTGTAATGAGGATGTACTACTATGAATTTTACCATTGTATAAAAGCCTGAAATCATTACATCTGACCTTGATACTGCAGGAGCTCTGCCATGAGGCATGAGGCCCAACCCCTACAGGTTTACTGATAATTTTGCCATTGTATAATAGCCTGCTGTCACTACATCTGACTTCAATACTGCAGGAGCTCTGCCACAAGGCCACACTCTTACAAGTTTACTTAGAATTTTGCCATTTTATAATAGCCTGAGGTCATTACATATGATCTCAGTGCTGCAGGAGCTCTGTCACAAGGCCATACTCCTACAAGTGCACTGATAATTTTGCCATTGCATCATAGCCTGCACTCACTATATCGATACTGCAGGACCTCTGCCACAAAGCCCTATTCCTGCAAGTTTAATGATAATTTTCCATTATATAGTAGTCTGCAGTCACTACATCTGACCTTGATACTGCAGAAGCTCTGCCACAATGCTCTACTCCTACAAGTTTACTGATAATTTTGCCATTGTACTATAATTCCCAGTCACTATGTCTGACCCTGATACTGCAGAAGTTCTGCCACAAGGCCCAATTCCTGCATGTTTACCGAGAATTTTTGCCATTGTATAATAGCCTACAGTCACTACATCTGACCTCAATTCTGTAGGAGCTCTCCCATGAGACCATAGTTCTACAAGTTTACTGAGAATACTGCAGGAGATTTGCCACAGGGCCATACTCCAAGTTTACTTAGAATTTTCTTATTGTATAATGTAATCACATTTATCATAAAGAGCCTTGCTGTCTATAAACTTTAATCAGTCAAGTACATGCCAGTTCTGTGACAGAAAGTCTCTGTAAAATAATACGTGTACTATAAGGACCTCTTACTAAGTTAGCCACTGTACCCTTTTTCTTGACCAGTAGATTATGCTGCATATGACAGTTATTTAGCCTCAGTAAATGACAGAAAACCTGTTTTGCTTCATATCTCTTTGTTATTTGATTTGTACTGACTATAAACTGATTGCTTTCACTTATACTTTGACCTGAGGGTGGGCGATAGTAGATGATAATCTTAAATTTGTCCTTTATATACAAAAATGCATACAACAAAATCATCAAAAATAAGGGATGCTTTGCAGAAACAAAAATTTCTCACTGCCGCAACTAAAACTATACTGTTGGACTTTCCTGGTAGTCAAATATTAATAAATAAATAAAATAAATAAACCTTTGGCATCTGCTACTCAGAGGTCCAGTCAAAGACAAAAGGCCTGTGGCTGACCAAGTTTATGGATGATTGTAAGTTGGGTGCTGTCATTGACTCCTCAAATGATGTTAAGATACAGCAAGAGGGTCTCACAACAACTAATGACTGGTGCCAAAGTCATGACCTCAAGCTAAACGCAAAAAAATTATCATTATACCATTTGGCAAAAACATGGTCCCTACTGATTACCACATCAGTGGAAAGCCCCTAAATACATAACCTGTGGTAAGAGACTTGTGTACACAGGTTGATAACAATCTCAAATTCGACCATCATGTAGCACCAGTGGTCAGAAAAGCCTTTTACTTGGTTCATCTCATAAGTAAAGGGATTGCATCCAGAAAAAGGAGGTTATTACCTCTCTATACTCTCCCTCATTAGACAAATAATTGAGTATAATGCCCTGTTTGGTATGCACCTCTCCTAACATCTATACCAACTGGAAAGGCCACAGAAATACTTCACTAAGAGAATCCATGGCTTCCAACACTTGTCCTATGCAGACTGGTTCAAATCACTATCACTCTACTCGGCATTGTACAGCTTGCTCAGAGGTGATCTGTGCCTCCTCTACAAGGCAATCTCAGAACCCGCCCTACTAGAGATGCTCCATATCCATAAGTCTAACTCCTCATGCATTACCTGCTCAAAAGGCCTGAATCTAATATGCTACATCAACAAAATCTGCTGGAGAGATAGGTTTGTTTCCCAGAGACAAACCTCTATCTCTCTGAAATAGACATCCTGTGCACATCAAACAGAGTACCTTGCTGACCCTCTTCAAGTGCAATGAATGGATGGGAAACCACAGATTTTTTCCAGGGGATCCACCTGTATCCCTCTTTGATAGGGGCAACAAGTGATGACTTAAATTTCTTTTGGGGGATAATCACTTGACTAGGCTTGTAAGGGCCCCAGGGCCATTAGCCTAGTAACCTCCTATGATCCTGTCATGCTGCCAGCCCAGCTTTCTGGAATTTTGTAAATAATTATATGTCATTTGTGAATATTGATATGATTTATACAGAAGTCTGTGTTGAACAGGATTTTTACAGTACTGAGCTTGAAGAATGTAACCACGGCATGCCCTGCTGACTTAGAACAGAAATGCATATAAACTATATATCTGTGCAAATGTATGTTTTAACAGTAGAAACTAAACCATAAAAGGGTTAACCAGCAAAACATAAGAATAGTTGAGGTTAAGTTACTTTATAGCTAGGCCATAAATAAGAGATGTTATCTCTCAGTTTCAGTGTAGCAGACAATGTCTAGCACTAGAAGTTTTTTTTGTATTGTCTTGAAAGAGAAGTAATTACTGGGTTTAAAATGTAATCAGTGTTTTACTGTTTTATGAATCTCAAGATCTGCAGACATCTGAGAGATATGTATTGTTAACATAGAGATGTTAATTCTGTTAGTTTCTGTCTTGGGAACTGAAGCCAGGTGACAAAAAATGATGTCATCCAAGCTAACCCAGCAGTAATTTTTTATATTGATTTAAGAACTCTCTCAGAGAAAGACTGTGCATTTTGTATTTTGTCTTTGACCTGTAAACATCCAGTCATCATCACCATCATCTGCACTTGCCTTGCTGTAAGTAAGATTTAGGGCATAGTATCACTTTTAGATATATATAGGAATATAGTAAAGATTAGTTTGGGTGTTTTCTATATTTATTTGAGACTGTCCTGCGATATTGTTTTAAAATATTTCCTGCGATTTTGAACTCTAAAGTTACTGTGTTGATTTTACTGAGTATTGTCTTCTTCTTTTATTATTTATTATTAAGTATATTTAAATTTATCTTTGTGGCTGAAATGCATGAAACATATTTAAGCTTTTAGAGTACTTGCATATGTATTTGTTGACACTTTGCAAGCCACTCTTAAATAGGCTTGTGAGTCTTGGTCAGACTACCATTTGGATTAATAGTAACATTACACAGTAGGACTGGACACCCTTTGTAAGGGACTTATAATAGCTGATAAGTAGGTGTTGGTGGCAGTGGAAACTACTTTACAGTATGGGCAGAAGGGGGCATAGCTAGTAAACCTGTGCCAGCCTTCCCCAGGTGTGTGTGCATGTGTGTTTGTATATAAATCAAATCTCAAAGTGTGTGGGTCAGCAACTTGTGCAGGGACACAAAGCACTGGCTGTACAGAGAGGGTGCTAGAGGCCTTGGTTTGGCCACTCAGCTTAGACCTTAACCCAATAGCTGTGCCAGTCAGGAGTTTTATTGGGGATCTGGAGAAAAGGGAGAAACCAGCCCCAGACTGACTGTAATCTCTGTGTGCCCTTAAGGGAAATTAGACTTTACTCTGTGTGTACTTGTCATCCTCCCATAGTGTACAGCCCCTAGCTGTTGGAGGTGGTGACGATTGAGGCTCCTTGATTACTGGACCAGTGCAGGAGTGTCACATATTAATTGGTGGACAGTGGTGGGATATCCACATCACATATTAATTAGTTGACAGTGGTGAGATAGCCACATCACATATTAATTAGCTTGTAGTGGTGTGGATATTGAATTCCTGTAGCCTGTGTACAGTGGTCCCTGAAGGTGTTTGCACTCTCAATCATTCACAAAATGAACATTCAGAGTTTTACATCACAATTGTTTTAGTTTTTTTTTTTTTTTGTTAGCTTAGTTAGTCAGGGAGAGTAGGCAAGCATATCAGCAGAGGAGTATGGCAAGTTATCAAAGAGAGAGTTGCCTGAGATGTGTCAGGATAAAGTACTGCTGCATGCCAACCTGACTAAGGCAGAAATGATTATAGCTTTAGGCACAGCTTCATCACAGACCAGCAATCAGGAGGACAACCGGGCTGGCCTTGAAGATGTACAACTCTCAGAAAATGGACAACTCAACCTTTCCAAAGAGGACTTAAAAATCTGTCTGGAGTTAAAGAGACTTGAGTTGCAGGCCAAGCATTTGGAAATATAAGCATCAGAGAGACTGAGACATCTAGAGACTGAGGAAAATGAGATACTGTGAGGTCTAGAGACTCAGAAAAAGGAGAAGCAGAGGCAACATGAAAAGGAGATGCTGTCTCTTCACCAGAGTCATGGAGGTAATGGGGAAGGGAGTAATCAAACCCCAGAAGCAACAAAGGTCAGTTAATTTCTTCCGCAAATTACAGACAGGGATACTTTTGATGTTTGAGAGGGTATGTAAACAGTATAATGTTGACCAAGGGCTCTGGGTACAGTTCCTGACCCCCTTACTCCATGGCAAAGCTGTAACTGCTATTTCTAAATTGTCTTATACTGATTCCTTAAATTATAATATTGTAGCAAACTTTCTTTTAGAATGCTTTAAGATAACCCCTTAAGCTTATAAGAAAAGTTTCATGAGCATAGATGCAAGGCAGATGAAATTGTGTGTGAATATATTGCTGAACTAAGTAGTTATTTTCATAGTTGGGTGAGTGAATGTCAGATTACCACTTTTGAAGGTTCTACAGACCTTTTAGTGAGGGAACAAGCCCTTAGCACTTTGCCTGAGGACATGAGAATCTGGTTAGCTGATAGACAATGCAGTACTACAGATGAGTTGGAGAAGAAGGGAGACCTGTACCTAGCAAACAGGGCATCACTGCCCAGGAAAGGGACACCCAGTGCTGCTCATGGGTCTAAGGAAACCCATGGTGGGCAGCCCAGACTGTCCCAACAGAGTCCACCAGTCGCAGGGGAAGCCACTAGTCCAGGTACACATCCAAGATCAAGGAATAAATATTTTAAATGCAACCAGTGGGGCCATGTAGCATATAGATGTCCACAAAGGCAAGGTGGGAAACAAAAGGTGGGAGAGCCAGTAAATGGAAATGACAAAATGTCAGCAGTAACTTGTTTTGAGACTACAAGGTTTCCAAACTACCACAAGAGGCTATATCCTATCTTAGTGGATGGGAAAGAGCCCACTGCTAAGACAGACACAGCCTCTGACCTAACCATTGTGAAGCCTGCAATAGTTACAGAGTAGCATTACTTGCTTGGGCAGTCAACTCCAGTCAGAGCTTTAGGAGGGACCCCATTCCAAATACCTTTGGCTAGGGTTCATCTTGACTGGGAGGGTGGAAAAGGAAGCAATTAAGCAGGTGTGCTTGAGGATATTCCTGCAGATGTACTGATAGGGAAGGATTTTGATAATGCAGTACCATGTGTTCATGCAGCTACATGCAGTCAGGCTTGGAGACAAGCATATGGGTCTGGTAGCCTGGGGGAGATGCAGATGGACAGCACACTTGCAGCCAGGACTGGTGAGGTGGTTATGTCAGGCAGGGAGCTACCCTGTAGCAGTGAAACTGAAGGTGAACCACAGCTGCTTGTTGACACTGATGTTCCCTTGTTCAGAGTGACTTCAAGGGCAGAGGAGAGTAGTAGTACCCAGGCTAACAGTGAGGCACAGCTGTCAGAGGATACTAGGCATCCTGTGGAATGGGAGCTGGGAAGGGTTACAAAGAGAGAGTTGAGACAGGGTCAGCTCTCAAACCCTACATTACAAGGCCTGAGGGAGGTAGCTAGTGATGCACCTGATTCTCAAGGGAAGGGGGACTCTGTATACTGGGACAAAGGGTTACTGTATAGAGAGTGGAACCCTGAGGGAGGGCTAGAGGGTGAGAGACTATAGCAGTTCTAACTACAGCCCATGATATTCCCTTTGCAGATCATATGGGCATAAACCATACAAAGAGACATATTATGCAGAACTTTTATTGGCCTGTGATTTCCAGAGATGTAACAGGGTACTGCAGAACATGTGAGCAGTGTCAAAAGGTAGGCAAGGCAGGAGGCAATGTGAAATCTCCTTTGATGCCTTTGCCTGTGATTGAGGAGCCATTTCAGAGGGCAGCTATGGATATTGTCGGGCCTCTGAATACCCAAAGGTCTACAGGGAAGAAGTATATGCTAGTGGTAGTAGATTATGCTACCAGATACCATGAGGCAGTGGCAATGTCCTCCATTGAGGCAGAAAAGGTGGCAAATGCTCTGTCTGAAATTTTCAGCTGGGTTGGTTTCCAAAAGAAATACTGACTGATTGAAATGCAATTTCATTTCGGTTCTGCTAGCTTGTCTGTGGAAGTACTGTGGGGTGAAGCACCTAAAGACCATCTCCTACAATCCCCAGACTAAGGATTTTGTTGAGAGGTTAAACTCTACACTCAAGATGATGCTATGGGCATTTGCTGACCAGTTTAAGAGGGAGTGGGACAAATATTTGCCCTGTCTGTTGTTTTCTTACAGAGAGGTTTCCCAGGATTCCACAGGTTTTCACCTTTTGCGTTGCTGTATGAGGATAGTGCGAGGGGACCTCTAGATTTGATTCAAGATGAGTGGGAGATTGAGTGTGAAACCCACAAGGAGTCTGTTGTGGCATATGTTCTAAACCCCAGGACAAGGCTCAGGGAACTCATGGGCTTGGCAGAAGCCCAACAGCAGAAAAATGGCTGGTATGACAGGAATGCTTGAAACAGAGAGTATGCTGTAAGGCAGCAGGTAATGGTTCTCATTCCTGTCAGACACAACAAGCTGGAGGCAGCTTGGGAGAGACCCTACAAGGTGGTAAGGAAGGTCAGGGTTGTTAACTACAGGGCAGAACTGCTAGGTAGGAGGCAGGGGCACAAATTGTACCATGTTAACATGATGAAGCCATACGATGATAGGGAAGCCCTTGTGTTGAGTATCTGCAGTGGATGGCAGGAGGCATTTGAGGGGGATCTGACGACTGACCTCCTCAGTGAGGCTTGGACTGACACCTTATTGGAAGGGGTAGCTATCCCCTACCTAGGTTTGAGAAATCTGTGCAGTGTTACAGTAATTTGGGGACATGTTCACTGGGAAACCAGGGTGCATCCACCTGCTGCAGCACCATGTGGATACAGGAACCCAAAGTCCTATTAAGCAGGCCCCTTATGGGGTGCTTGAGAGAGTCAAGCAAACTCTGATGGAGGATATACAGGACATTTTTTGTGTTTTATTTTTATTTATTTATTTAACATTTGTTAACCGGGAAAGTCCGACTTGGAACAAAGCCAATTTTCAAAGGAGGCCGAAGGAGAAATGCTCCAGATGCATGTCTTTGTAAGTGTTGGAATTTTGGGATGTTTGGAACTTTGAAATGTTGGAACTAGGGGTAATTCAGGATTCTAGCAGTCCCTGGGCTGCCCCAGTGGTGCTGTTACCAAAGAACAATGGCAGCACCAGCTTCTGTGTCAACTACAGGAAATTACATTGTCACACAGAGTCAGATGCTTACCCCATGCCTAAGACAGATGAAGCCCTAGAGCAGCTGAGTGGGGCTAAGTATCTTACCACTATTGATCTTACTAAGGGTTACTAGCAGGTGCCCTTGACTCCCAATGCTAGAGAGAAGTCAGCCTTTGTGACTCCTTTTGGCTTGTATGAGTTCATGAAGATGCCCTTTGGGATGAAAAATGCCCCAGTGAATTTCCAGAGGCTGGTAGATCATATCCTAGCAGGAGAAGGAGATTTTGCCCTTGCTTACCAAGATGATATTGCCATCTACAGCCATTCCTGACAAGAGCACCTTCAGCATATCAGGGAGGTAATGGACAGACCACAGAGGGCAGGGTTGACTATTAAGCCAAGCAAATGTCAGGTGGTATGGCAGAGGTCTCTTACCTGGGACATAGAGTGGGGAGTGGGAAGTGGGAAGTTCAGGCCAGAAACTGCCAACGTGGAAGCCATTCAGGCATGGTCAGCCCCTGTTCCCAAAAAGCAGGTGATGGCATTCTTAGGGACAGTAGGGTACTACAGAAAGTTTGTCCTCAATTATAGTACCGTAGCTGCTCCCTCAGAGATTTGACAAGGAAAAACAGGCCAGATAAGGTAGTGTGGACCCCAGCATGTGAGCAAGCATTCCAGAAGTGTAAAGGAGCTTTGGGAGGACTCCCTGTGTTAGGCAGTCCAGATTACAGCAATGAATTTGTTGTGCAGGTGGATGTTTCAAACCATGGGGTGAGGGCTGTACTTAGCCAGGTTTCCTCTGAGGGAGAAGAGCAGCCAGTGGTATATCTCAGTTGCAGGCTCCAACCCAGGGAGGAATGCTATACAGCTGTAGAAAATGAATGCCTAGCCATAGTGTGGGCGCTGCTGAAACTTCAGCCTTATCTGTATGGAAGGAAATTCACTGTAGTTTCAGACCACAAGCCCTTAGCATGACTATATCAAGCTAGCCAGCAAAATGGCAAGTTACTAAGGTAGAGCTTAGGGTTGCAAGCATATGATATGACAGTGCAGCACGGCAGTGGGGTTAGCAATGCCAGTGTATATGGGGTCTCAAGATAGAGAATGGTGTACGGTATTCTCAGATAGGCTCAACCCTCTCAAGCAACATTTCCCAAGAGTCACTTGAAAAACTACCTTGAGTTTTCGGGGAGGGGAGGAGAAATATCACGCTGCCAGCCCAGCTGTCTGGAATTTTGTAAATAATTATATGCCATCTGTGAATTTTGATATGATTTATATAGAAGTATGTGTTGAACATGGTTTGTACAGTACTGAGCTTCAAGAATTTAACTGCAGTATGCCCTCTGACGTAGAACAGAAATGCATATAAACTATATACATGTGCAAATGTATGTTTTAACAGTAGAAGCTAGAACATAAAATGGATAACTTGCAAAACTTAAGAGTATTTGAAGTTGTTACTTTATAGTTGAGCCATAAACAGGAGAAGTTATCTCTTAGTTTCAATGTAGCAGACACAATGTCTAGAGCTAGATGTTTTTGTATTGTTTTGAAAAAGGAGTAATTACTGAGTTTAAAATGTAAAAAGTGTTTTCATTGTTTTATGACTTTCAATATTTGCAAACATCTGAGAGATACATGTTTTTAACACAGAGATGTTAAATTCTGTTAGTTTCTGCTTTAGCCTGGGAACTGAAGTCAGGTGACAAAAAGTAATATCATCAAAGCTAACCCAATAATAATGTTTGATATTGATTTAAGAACTCTCTTAGAGAGAGACTGTGCATTTTATATTTTGTCTTTGACTTGGAAACATCCAATCATCATCACCATAATCTGCACTTGTCTTGCTGTAAGCAAGATTTAGGACATAGTGTCTCTTTCAGATATAGATAGGAATAAAGTAAATATTAGTTTGGTTTGTTTCTGTATTTATTTGAGACTGTCCTGCAATGCTGTTTTAAAATATTTCCTGTAGTTTTTAACTCTGAAGTAACTGTGTTTTTTTCTGAGTGTTGTCTTGTTCTTTTTTATTATTAAATATATTTAAACCTATCTTTGTGGCTGATATTTGTGAGACATATTTAAGCTCTTAGAATACTTGCATATGTATTTGGTGACGCTGTACAGACCACTCCTAAATAGCCTTGCAAGTCTTGGTCAGACTACCATTTGGATTAATAGTAATATTACACAGTATGATTTGATACCCATTGTAAAGGCCTTATAGTAGCTGATAAGTAGAAGTTGGTGGGAGTGGAAACTGCCTTATAGTCTGGGCAGAAGGACATACCTAGTAAACTTGTGCCAGCCTTCCCCAGATGTGTGTGTGTGTGTGTGTGTGTGTGTGTGTGTGTGTGTGTGTGTGTGTGTGTGTTTGTATAAAAATCAAACTTCACAGGTTGTGTGTGTCAGCTACTTGTGCGGGGACACAAAGCACTGGCTGGACAGAGAGGGTGCTGGATGTCTTGGCTTGGCCCCTCAGCTGAGATCTTAACCCTATAGCTGTGCCAGTGGGGAGTCTTATTGGAGATCTAGAAAAAGAGGGAGAACCCAAATCCAGGTGGACTCTGATCTCTATGTGCTCTTAAGAGAATGTGTACTTTACTGTGTGTGCACTTGTCATCCTCCCAATGTGTACTGCTGCTAGCTGTTGTCAGTGTTGAGGATTGAGGCTCCTTAATTACAGGACCAGTGCAGGGACATCACAGATCCTATAAAGAAGTTATATTTATCACACAAAGTTATGGATTCAGGGAAAGGAAGCCAACCTACTATAGAACATGGGGTCTGGAGAACATTAATTATATTTCTGATGTATGAGATCTTAAGAGAAAAATATACTCCACCTCTTTCAGGAGTTGTAAGTAGTACCTTTGGTGGATGACAATGGTGGCAATAATTTCAGTTAAGGACAGTAATAAAGTACAGTTTAATTCTGATCTGGAAGTGAGCTTAAGAGACTTGGGTGTCAAATTTGTTAGAGAAAACTCAAAGTCTGTACTAAGGTTAAAACGCCTATAGTGGATATCATTAGACAACCAAGATGATGTACTCTTACAGGTTAGAAAGACATGGGAACATTTTCTTGGGATAGAAGTAAAGCTAGAGGTTTAGATGAATATGATCCATACATCAAATAATAATTTGCAACAACCAGTCAGCACATTCAATGTTTTATAGCTGGTCCATAACTGGCAAAGTTCACCAGCAAAGTGTAAAGTTAGATAATTGGATACTTCTTAGCAATACCCATATCTATACCTCTAAGGCTAGACCTAATGATTATATGGGTAGATACAAATCTACACCCAGATGGCATATATAGCCATGCTCAGTTTGAGAGGTAAGCACTTTTAAGTGCTTGAAAAGAGAGCCAGAATATGGTATTAAGGATTTGCTTTACAACATGGTTCAGCCATTTTGACACAGTTTTATGGATAAACTGTGATGGGCCCTACATTAGCTCCTACTACATCCTATTTATGTACTGGTGTGGTTGTTTTGAGAGGTACCATCACAGTATCACTTATCTAGCATTGGATATGTTTGGATAAGACCTGTTAAAGCCATATTTATTGCCTGTCATTTTACATTTTGGAAGTTTTTCCAGATGACTTTCTTGATCAATTTCATTTGCTTTCCATGAAAATACGCAGTTGGAAACCAGAATTATTGGATGTGTTTGAATGGCAGGAATATAACAACATTCTAAGTTAAACCTTTCAACCTTTGTAATGACTTTTGTTGGGCTCAACTGTGTTGGCTAGGTCAATGTTGATCTATTAGAACATGCATGTTTGCAATACATTAATAATATGTTCAATTGATTCATGTATTGCAGCATGCACATAGACTTTTTTACATTTTTATTGTGGTATGTTTTATCAGGCATTTTTCTGCTCTTAAATAAGTGCTTAAATAAAGCTTATACAGTGTCACCTATGACAGCAGTTATTCAGTTTGAGAGGGAGTAGTAGGCTGTATAAATGTAATGGTCATCTCATTGTCCTGATGTTTGTTTACTGTACTACAAAAAATACCACCCACAGAGTGCAGTCAAGTCAACTGACACTAAGTTTGGGACACAGAAGTCAGCAGAGTTGAGCCCTGAATTAAATCTTCTATAGAAAGAACTGGAGATTTATTACAGAGATTACTACAGACTTAAATCTTGCCAGAAAGTCAAACGGAAACAAATCAGAAGAAAACAGATTGTGGTAAGACAGAAAAAAGTATCAAGTAACAATGAAATGGGATAAAGAAGCAGTCAGAAAACATTGACTCTCTGGCTGGAGAAAAAGAAGCAAAACAGGATTTTGGGATTTGGGGTAATAAAAGGGGGAAAGAGGTGACCTGTGTCTGGCATACAAGGCCATCTCAGACACAGCATAGATGGAGTTGCTGCATATCCATAAGTCAAACTCCACTTGCGCAATCCACATGCAAGGCCTTAACCTGGTCTGTGACATTAATAGAACTTGGTGGGAAAGATTTATGTCCAAGAGGCTCCCCCATCTGTGGAATAGACTCCCTCTCCATGTCAAGCAGGGTACCTCTCTAGCCCTCTTTAACAGAAACCTGGACGACTGGATGGGAAACAGAAAATACACCCCTGGGATCCCACCTGTGTCCCTGCTGACAGGGGAAACAGGTGCTGACTTTGTGGGAATATGGGTAAAATTATTGGCTAGGTTTATAAGGGCCTCCGGGCCAATAACCTAGTATCATCTTATGAACCTATGAAACAGATATTTGCTGTAAAGTTGCAAAAGCTCCTATCAAGTTGTTATACTTTTTTTTTAATTTGCTGATTGTGCAATTCATCTGGGTATATGTCCTGTTATAAGTGAAACAGATCATAGTGGAATGCTGCTTCTAAACTTTTTTTATGACTAGAATAGTTGTAGACCCCATCCCTTTCAATGTGATTGCTTGCAGAAACCACTAGATAATAATAATAAAAAAGGAAAAAGAGAGCCAGTCTGAGTACTGCTTACTTTATAGGCATGTGGTTGTGTTTATCTATCTCTTTCTTAAGTAATACAAAGCACAGTCCATACCATTTTTTGACAGTAAAGACCAGTCTACAAGTACAACTAAGTAAGTTAGGATTGCATATGATATTAGCAAAAAAAAAAAAAAAAAAAAAAAAAAACAACTTTATCTGCTACTGCCTAGCAACTGGTATCTCCACACTAGATAAGATACTGGTGCATACACTGTCTGCTCTGGATTGCTCTATGTTGTGATCACAGAGAGAGATGTATTGACAGATTGACAGAATTGCATGTTTATCCAATGTGTGAGTGCATGGATGAATCATTGTCTTGGATGGATAAATACTTGTTGCATCATTAAAAAGATTAGGATTTTCATCTATCTCACAGATAACACAGCATCTATGTCAGGCAGTAAGAAAGTAATTGCAGACTTAATACATCATCCAGTACCAGTCATAATTTGAGGTAATAAATGTATATGATTCTGACAAAATGCTCTCCGGATCTAATTTCTAGATACTAAAATATGCATTATTATTTTTTTTTTTTTGGAAACTAGACATTCTCACAAATGTAATCTAGTACCAAGAGACTGTAGTTTTCTAGCCTTAGAACACAACACAAAAAGGGAAAGCTAATTGTACAGGAATGATTACTTTTGATGACAACATTTGCATTCTTAGCAAAGATCATTGTCTAAACGTCTTATGTAAGGTCCATGTCATAGATTACTTTGCATTCTAATTAAATATAAGCAAACCGAATTCAAGCTGTATTGCTTGTATAAAGCATCATTTATTAAGTTAAAAGAAAATATGAGCACTTTTGCCCATGCCAGAGCTTCATAAGGCCAACGTTTTAGATATAGATATAAACTGGGAAAGATTAAGAACAGCATGTACTTTTCTATTTTCCAGATAAAAAGCGATGTAAATTACAATAAATGCTTTAAAGGACCACTACATACAAAAAGTGAAACAACAAACTTTTTTTATGTTTTCATGAAGCTTGGCATTATCCAAACCCATATGGAATAAAATAAGTACTCGTTACTAATTCATAGCATGGCTTGGCAACTGCACAGTTGCAGAGAGGAAGAAATTACAGAGGGTGGTGAGGGTGGCTAAGAAAATCTTGGGCACAAACCTCTCTTCTATTTAGGAGCTTTTCTTTACAAGAGCAAGAAAGAGAACAAAACAAAACACGTGCAACACATAACTCACAAAGCCAGTGTGCCGAACAGTCACAGCCCTTAAGGCTAAACAACACACCTGATACACTTGTAATAGGTGACTTTATCATCAGGCACACTGATGTCACGCTCACCAGGCTGAACAAGGAGTAGGTCATGGTGAGCTGCCTGTCAGGCGCTAGGATCCGGCACATAACACAAGCACACAGGTCACTTCAAGGCAAGTACAAATATGACTCAGTCATTGTCCATGCAGGTGTGAATGACCTGAGATGTACCTCCCTGGACTACATGAAAAGAGACACAGAGGAGCTCTCTGAGCATGTAGCCCAGGCCGGTATGACACTGATCTTGAGTAGCATCTTACCCTCACCAAGAATGATGCCACAATATGAAGACAAGATGATCAATTTCAACAATTGGCTTAAGTATTGGTGTCATTCAAAGGGGATCCAATGCCTGTCTGCCTGGTATGACATGCTCGACAAGCCACGATGCTTCGCTAGGGACGGCTTGCACCTGTCACCCCTGGGCTTTCGGATATTGGCAAAGGCTCTTGCCACCCCCATAGTGCCTTTTTTAGGCAAGGCTCAAAAAACAAACCCACCTCCATAGGTATCACAAGGGATAAGAAACTAAGAGTAATGCTACTCAATGCCAGAAGTCTAAACCTCAAGATGCATGCACTCGAAGCTCTCCTTAGCATGGAGAACATCAATATCTGTGCAGGAACAGAAACCTGGTTCAAGGCTTCCATGACCACCCCAGCACTACCAGGTTATACCTCATAACATATTTTTCGGCCCCAAAATTTGGACCGAACCACAAAAGGAGGGGGAGTATCAATATTTGTCAAAGATACCCACACCTCCAGGTTGGTGGCACAGCACAAAGCATCAGAGACTATCCATGTGCAACTAACAGTGGGTAAAACTGCCTTCCAGTTTATAGCCTGCTACAGACCACCCTCCCAAACCCAGGAACCCCACTTGGCCTTCCTGAGAACACTGGAAAATATGAAGGTCACTCCAAACACCATTATACAGGGTGACTTCAACTACCCTAACATAGACTGGGAGCATTACTCTAGCTCCAACACCCTAGCCCAAAGGTTCCTAGAATTTATAAACTCAAATGCTATGGAACAACTTGTTGCCACTCCCACAAGAGGGGAAAACATACTGGACCTCATCATTACCAACATGGGGACTGTATGCTCCAGACCAGAAGTGTATCCCTCACTGGTAAGATCAGACCATAAACTAATCTCACTAGATATTCACATCCCGACCCCAGCCCCTGCCCAGAAAACCACAGTGAAAAGCTTCTCTAAAGCAAATTTCACACTCCTCAAAACTGAGGTGGAATCCTTCAAAACCCCCGGGCCTGTGGAAAATACAGCCCAGACCGCAGAATCCTTTATAAATGCATTCTATGAACACCTTCAGGAATACATGGATCATGCAATCCCAAATAAAACCAAGACCCGATCCTCCAAAGTTAGGCAACCTGTCTGGTAGACCCCAGCCATAAACAAACTATACAATAGAAGGAGGAAGCTACTACATGATAGAGCAAAATCCCAAAAAGGGAAGGCATCTCTGATCAGTATTAGCAAAAAAACTACGGGCACTCATAAAATTGTCTAAGGCCAGCTTCGAGAGAAAAATTGCACAGGACACTAAGGATAATCACAAGGCTTTCTTTAGTTATGTTAGCAACCTGGGTGGGAATTCCCAGATATGCTCAGAATTAGTCCAAAATGACAAAAAATACACCGAACCCACAGACATTGCAAACATCCTAGCTGACAGGTTCAGCGCAAACTTCTCCCCCCCTTCCCCACCAAAAGGGCAAATATCTATCCCAGCAGAGTGCTGCCCCCCTGACATCTCAGATGTTCAGGTAAGAGCCGCCCTCTCCAAAGCAAAAAATACAGCATCAATGGGACCAGACGGTGTGCCGGGCTGCATCCTACATGAACTCAAAGAAGAACTAAACCCAAACATAAAACTACTGCTCAATCTCAGCCTTACTACAGGATATGTACCCAAAGAGTGGCGTATAGCAACAGTGGTCCCTCTCCACAAAGGTGGTGCCTCAACAGATCCTGGAAACTATCGCCCCATAAGCCTGAGTAGCTTGGTTTGCAAAGCTATTGAAAGGATCATCATGAACCTCATAAATAAAGATATTGGGGACCAACAGACACTGGATCCTACCCAGTTCGGCTTTGTTAAGGGTAGATCCTGCCTCTTAAACCTGGTCAATTTCTTTGAAACAGTCACCAAGGCCATTGACAAGGGGAAGGTGGTCCACACAGCCTACCTGGACCTTGCAAAAGCCTTTGATACAATACCCCACTCGGGCATTATAGATAAGCTCACCAGCTTAAATATAAACCCCTATGTCACTAGATGGGTTGCAAACTGGCTCAAGGACAGAACCCACATGGTTAGAATTGGTGGAGCCATGTCAGACTCCAAACCAGTTACAGGTGACATCCCACAAGGCTCAGTCCTGGCACCTCTCTTGTTCGGTCTATATTTCTCAGAGGTACAGGCTAACACGGAAGGACTGTGGCTGACCAAGTTCACAGATGGCTGCAAATTGGGCACCATAATCGACTCTCCAGCCGACACAAGCATACTACAAAAGGGCCTCATAGAAACAGACAACTGTTGCCAGAGCCATGGCCTCAAGCTAAACGCCAAAAAGTGTATAGTCATCCCCTTTGGCAAAAACAAAGTGCCCACAAATTACCACATAGGTGGTAATCCATTAAGTACATAAGAAGTAATAAGGGACCTGGGGACCCAAGTTGATAGCAATCTCTCATTTGACAACCACGTGGCCAAAGTGGTTAGAAAAACATTTTATATAGCCCACCTAATCATGAAGGGATTCACATCTAGATCAGGGGAGGTCATCGTGCCTCTTTACTCATCCCTCATCAGGCCCATAATTGAGTACAATGCCCCTTTTGGGATGTACCTTACCAGACACCTGCAGCAACTGGAAAGACCCCAAAAGTACCTCAACAAGATGATCAAAGGGCTCAAACAGATGCCATATGCTGCCCGGTTAAAGAAACTCCAGCTCTACTTAGTGGCATACGGCCTGCTCAGAGGCGATCTGTGCCTGACGTATAAAGCCATGTCCAACGCAGAATTAATAGACATGCTACACCTCAGAAAATCCAAATCCCATCGAGCTATGCGCTTGAGAGACTTGAACCTCAGCACTGAAATAAATAGGACATGCTGGAGGGACAGATTCATAACCCAGAGGCTCCCTTCACTCTGGAATAAAATCCCAGTCCAGGTTAGGCAGAGTCCCTCATTGACTCTCTTCAAGAGGAATCTTGATGAGTGTATGGGAGATTGTAGGTTTACCCCGGGTATCACTTCTGTGTCCCTGTTAGACAGAGGCACAGTATACTAACCTCGAAAAAGGGCAAAGCAAAATTCATTTAAAATGAGTAGCGAAAGCCAAACACACTCTGGCTAGGCTTATAAATGCCCTAGGGTAGATAGCCTAGTATGAACCTATGAACCTATGAACCTATATAAAATACTTGCTGATTCGACTCATCCAGCCCACAACTGGTTCTCACAACTTGTGTCTGTCAGGAGGTACTGCAGCTTCCGCTGTAGGACTACCAGATTCAGGAACAGTTTGTATCCTACAGCTGTGAGACTTATTAATAAGGACACCAACCATAACACCTGACCCAATGAAGTCTCTTTTTTCATTTAATCCTGCTGCTCTGAGCAATTACTACCAGCATTGCTATTATGCAATATTATGGCTACACTGAGTCATGTCTAAGGTTAACAAGTGCAATATGGTAACTAAACAGCTGCTATTCACTAGTCTCTATTTATTCTCAATCTTAACGGTGAAGGGGTTTGGTGGTAGGCATTTATTCATCTTTGGCTAATGGATATTGAGTGTGCTTTTGTAATGTGAACTACCTCTTGCATGTCATACGTGTTGTTATTTTCTTTCATATGTTATTCTCAGATACCACTGTATCTGTATTATTTGCACTGTATTTTTCTCGTGAGCTGACATTTGTAATTTTGTTTATGCTGCACTTATGTGGTCCTAATTGACAACAAAGTTTCTTTAAATCTAATTTTATTTTTTCACCCCCAAATGCACTCTCATGAAATTTTGTTACCTTGGAAAGTTAAATGTTTTCTGCAGGCGCAGTGGTGCAGCGGTCAATGCTGTCGCCTCACAGCAAGAGGTTCACCGGTTCGATTCTGGGCTGGGGTGCCTTCTGTGTGGAGTTTGCATGTTCTCCATGGGTTTTCTCCGGGTACACCAGTTTCCTCCCACATTCTAAAGACATGCTTCTGGAGCATTTCTCCCTGGGCCTCTTCTGAAAACAGGATCTGTGGAACCTAGTCGGACTTTCCCGGTCAACAAATGTTAAATAAAAAAAAAATACATTGTAAGAGCACAGTTTATGAGATTGTCACCCATCTGTAAATTCACAGAGTGCATCCATTCACTTTGAATGGAAGAGCTGAAAAAAAATGTTAAATTTGAGAGAGCACAGAACAAATGTCACTGAATTTGGGCCACACTGAGTCTTACAAATGTTTTTACAAATTTTGGGAAAGCAGCTTACAAAAGCATCAAGAAAATTCCCTGAGATAAAAAAAAGAAAATTTCCAAACAACATTTTTGATTTTCATTTTCTAAGAAAGTTACACCCCCAAATTCCCTCCTTCAGTGAACCAGAGTTTCACATTTCCAGCTTTACTAGATTCAGCTAATTAATCAACTATGCATGACAATAGACTTCAAGCATATCTCTGTAATACTGGTTTCTGAGTAGCATTTTCACATAAAAAAAAAAAAAAAAACTGTTACAAAATGCATTAATCAGTACTGAGATCAGGCAAACATTACCGATCGCCAACTGAGAGACAGGATTTACGAACATGTATATGCAATTAAAAAGAGGAAAACAGACACCGCTTTAGCTAGACATTGTGACCATAACACTGAACATAATTTTAAATTTAGGATCATTTCCCACATAAGTCAAGTAGCAGATAAAAAACATTTAGATGATAGTTTAGTTAAACTATTATTAGAAAGAAGTGAACTCAATTGGCAGTTACGTTTAGAAGCTTGTAGGGAACCAGGACTAAATGAAATATGTTCTATTGCATGTGTACTGAAACTTAAGAGTTTACTTAGGTGAAAGGGATAGTTTCCCCTTTAGTCTTTGAAAGTCTTTAAAATACTTAGAAAACCAGGTAAAACATGCAAGTGGGCACATTTTTATTTGGTGAACAGTGAGAACCGGGTTCTTAAACATTTTTTTATTTCACCTGTATACTAAGATCAGTATTATTTACATTGTTACATAATTTCCATTGTCTATTGCTTATTTTTATTCATTATTACTACATACATTTGTCATTTATGTTGAATATAAATACAATCATAAATCTTGGCTTAAATAGAATTGTTGTTTACAAGGATTTTTATAATACAGTAGTGGTTTTGTATGTTAGAAGACAGGATGGTCAGAACTTTATAGGAACATAGTAGATAATTTATTTTACCCTATGAATTAATGGGTGGTTGTTTAAAATTGATTTTTAATGCATAATATCAAGTTCACAAGGAATCAAGCATTTCATCAATTATATTATGCTTTATTGCTAGTTAGTAGATATCATTCAAAGTAGTTTTACTGGTTGCTGATTTAATTATTGACAATGTGTATTATATTATTGGAAGGATTTGATGTAAAATATGCTTAGACTAGTGGTGGTCACTTTATTTCATTGTATTTCAAACAGCTTTTATCCTTTTAATTACGCTCAAATGAGTGGTAGTAAATATGTCTTTAAAATTTTTCAAAGTTTGAACACTGGGATCTGATAGGTTAGTACTACATGGCGAGGTTATTTAAACTGCAGTTTAACATTGATTTCTTGTCTGAAGAAGTCCGGACAGGATCGGGACGAAAAGCACTTAACATTTACTTGTTTATTTTACAGTTCTGTTTTTGTTCGTTTGCCAGTCTCAGCTTTTAGTACTTGTCAGTACTTTTCACACGTTTTATGTTTTATTCCTCACTTAAATAAAGTTGTTGAAACTATTGGTGCTGTTTGCAGTCTAGTGCTTCAGTGGATTTTCTCATTTTAAGTTTCGTTTATTGGTGCTAGTTCATGGTTTGTTTGTTTAGCATCGACGACCAACATGCAGGAATGAATATCTCCGTACATAGTGATGAACCGGAGAAGAGCAATCTAACTCAGTTTTAGAATTAATGAACGGACGACTGGAATGTTTGTCAGCCAGGGTAGACTCAGCAACAAGGCTGAATGGTAATTCTACTGTTATAGACACTGACTTTGTAGCGTCTTCTACCCAACATATGCAAAAAACAGGTTTTTCTCAGCAGTCAGCAAACAACCAGCAGGAGGGTTTATCTACTGGTGAGCTGAGTAGGACATACACTAACTCGGCAACAAGTAATAATGAAAGGATATTAACACCAGGATTAAATGGCACACAGGACATCACGAATTGGTTGAGCGACAAGCTCAACCTGGATAACCCACAGGCAAGTAACAACAATGATTTATTCAACCAAGGGAATAACTCTTTGGTTGAAAAGTTGAAACTATTTGACAATAAACTGTTAAAAATTAAAAAATTACAATTAGAGCTTAACTATTTCAATAAATGCCTAAAAGAGAAAACAGGGTTAAGATATTGTTCATACCCTACGGGCCTGATTGAAGGGTCCGAGTTCCATAAAGAACTAATAGAACTATTCAACAACCAAGGTTTAGACCTTTTAAAATGTATGGTTAAACATTATGAAATAACAGTTAATAAGATGGCTTCAGAAACTCTAATTTTAGAAAGAGACATGAAAGCAGATACAGCGTTCAACTGATACCAGTATGACTATAATCGAACCTTCACTAGTATAGCGCAACAACTTGACAAATTGAAAAATATCAAGGTTAAAAAACTACAGAGACCCAAAAGCTTATGCAGAAGGCAGTGCATACCCAAACCCCCCAAGTTCACAGAACAGTGTAACTTTGAACAGGAGGGAACAACCTTCTGGACAAAGGCATCTAACTAGATTTGAACAACATATAGCCGCAAATACGAGGTTGGGTACAAACTTGAATGAAGATGTGAATACTAGTGAAGATTATATTAATGCAGGTGTTGATTTCACTGACATACAGAATGGAGACATTAACAGGGGCCATAATTCTCAAGGCCAACCCCCCCCCCAACAACACAACAATCAAAATCAGTGGCATCAACAACAACAGCAACAACAAAAAAAATACAGAGGGGGGAGGGGGAACAATTGGAATTCCAACCCACAATTTCCCCCTAAGAAGATATACAACACCCGCAGCAACAAGATGAATTAACATTCCCACCATGTAAAGTAGTACTTAATGGTGAAAGAGACTTCACAATTTATAACTATATGGAATGTCATATTGATGAGACCTTGGTTGAACTGTTTTCAAAGGGACTTACGTTTGTTCCGACTAGCAAGTGTAATCTTGCGGAACTATTGACTGATTTTAAATTGTTTATATGTAAGCTGAACCTGACTGTATTGATGGGGAATTCCTCATACAGTAATAATGAATTAAGAGTAGCCAGTACATTTAATCCACCATATAATCCTATCATCAACATGTTTGAGTATTTATGTGAACATGAATTTAGGCAGATAGTGGCTAATAATAAAAAAACAAAGAAAAAACGAGAACATAACTAAAGAGGAACAGCATTTGTTAGCATTCTTTCAAAGCCTCCCTATCAGGTTTATGAAACCAGATAAGGGAGGGGGCCTAGTAGTTATATATAAAGAAGATTACAATAGAAAAATGGTTTCAGTTTTAGAAAAGGAAACATATGAAGAAGTGAGGTTAAACCAACTAAATATAGCATATAATAGAGTTAAAATGTTTATTAGTGACCTATTTATAGATGGGTTAATAGATGTACATTTAAGCCACTATCTAACTATGTTGTCCCCTAAATTGCCACAGGTATTTGGTATACCTAAAATTCATAAAGAGTTGACTGACCCACCCCTGAGAGCTTTAGTAGATGCTAGACAGTCTATTACATACCCTTGTTCAAAAGTTGTAGACTCGATACTGAAGAGATATGTGAATAAAGAAAAACAAATTTATAAAGATTCGTGGTCCTTTTTGGATGAAATTAACACACTGACATTCAGCGAAGAATTTAACTTTCTTACAGTTGATGTATGTGACTTATATCCATCTATACCCCAAGATTTAGGTATAGAATGGGTTACTGAGTTTATAAAAAATAAAGGGGCAACTGGAAATGACATTAGGTTGACAGAACAATTGTTAGATATTATTTTAAAAAATAATTACATTTCATTCAACAATAGATTGTTCCTTCAGAAAATTGGAGTAGCCACGGGGTCCCCAGTGGGAGCAAATTTTTCTAATTTGGCGATGGCCTACTGGGAATCCAACTTCATTTTCCAAAGTCAATGGAAAGAAAAAATGTTTTTTATGCAAGATTCCTGGATGATATCTTCATTATAATTAATGGAGATAGTTCTACAGCTGATAATTTAGTGCAATTTTTAATTCAGCAGGTATTTTCTTGAAGTTCACTAAAAACAAGAACATAAGATTCACTTCTTAGATGTGGAATTATGTAAAAATAGACAAGAAGGTAGATATACTGCAAAAAATGTACAGAAAAATACTTATTCAAATTCTTTTTTGCACTTTACCAGTTCTCATCCCTTACACCATAAAAAATCAGTTGTTAAGGGGCAACTGGTACGTGCAGCTAGAATGACAAGTACAGAAAAATATTTTGATGAAGAATGTAAGTTGTTGCATGAAATGTTCACACATAGAGGGTACCTACATGGTTCTTATCAAACATTTTCCACAAAGTAAAAGTAAAAAGGAACTCAGGGACGTATAAACCGATTTTGGACAACTGTATGGTAACACCAACAAGTGTTACTACTATTGAAGTAATGGACACAGTACAGGAAGAGAGGGCATTTACAACACCCTTTGAACAATCTATAAATACCCGTAAAAGTTTTTCTTTTTCATTCATTTTCTCATACAGCCCTGTAGCAGTGGACATTCAAAAAACAGTAAGAAAATACTGGGACTATCTGTCAATAGACAAGGACCTATTTAACAAGATAGGTGAATTTCCTATTATTACTTTTAGATGTGGTTTCAATTTGAAAAACCTTTTACAAACACCTTATAAACCTAAAAAGGGTAGCGCAGGTACACATAAATGTGGAACATTTAAATACTGTAGCTACATAGATAGTGGGAAATGTTTTGTTATCAGGAAGGAATATTTCTTTATCCGGGAAACATACAGCTGTAACACTAGATTGGTTGTATACTTGGCCCAATGTCAGCAATGTCCAGCATTTTATGTTGGTAAAACCGATCACCGACTGAGAGACAGGATTTACGAACATGTATATGCATTTAAAAAGAGGAAAACAGACAACACTTTAGCTAGACATTGTGACCATAACACTGAACATAATTTTAAATTTAGGATAATTTCCCACATAAGTCAAGTAGCAGATAAAAAACATATAGATGATAGTTTAGTTAAACTATTATTAGAAAGAAGTGAACTCAATTGGCAGTTAGAAGCTTGTAGCGAACCAGGACTAAATGAAATGTGTTCCATTGCATGTGTACTGAAAGTTTACTTAGGTGAAAGGGATAGTTTACCCTTTAGTCTTTAAAAGTATTTAAAATACTTAGAAAAAACAGGTAAAACATGCAAGTGGGCACATTTTTATTTGGTGAACAGTGAGAACCGGCTTCTTAAACATTTTTTTATTTCACCTGTATACTAAGATCAGTATTATTTACATTGTTACATAATTTTCATTGTCTGTTGCTTATTTTTATTCATTATTACTACATATATTTGTCATTTATGTTGAATATAAATACAATCATAAATCTAGAATTGTTGTTTACAAGGATTTTTATAATACAGTAGTGGTTTTGTATGATAGAAGACAGGATGGTCAGAACTTTATAGGAACATAGTAGATTATTTATATTACCCTGCGAACTAATGGGTGGCTGTTTAAAATTGATTTTTAATGCATAATATCAAGTTCACAAGGAATCGAGCATTTCATCAATTATATTATGCTTTTTTTGCTAGTTGCCATTCACTTAACAGTAGACATAATTCAAAGTAGTTTTTCTGGGTGCCGATTTAATTATTGACAATGCGTATTATATTATTGGAAGGATTTGATGTAAAATATGTTTAGACTAGTGGTGGTCACTTTATTTTATTGTATCTTAAACAGCTTTTATCCTTTTAATTACACTCAAATGAGCGGTTGTAAATATGTCATTAAATTTTTTCAAAGTTTGAACACTGGGATCTGATTGATTAGTACTACATGGCGAGTTTATTTAAACTGCAGTTTAACATTGATTTCTTGTCTGAAGAAGTCCGGATAGCACTTAACATTTATTTGTTTTATTTATAGTTCTGTTTTTGTTCATTTGCCAGTCTCAACTTTTAGTACTTGTCAGTACTTTTTACACGTTTTTTGTTTTATTCCTCACTTGAATAAAGTTGTTGGAACTATTGCTGCCGTTTGGAGTCTAGGGCTTCAGTAGATTTTCTCATTTTAAATTACAGTAAATGCTTTAAAGGACCACGACATACAAAAAGTGGAAAAATAAACTTTTTTTATGTTTTCATGAAGCTTGGCATTATCCAAACCCATATGGAATAAAATAAGTACTCGTTACTAATTCATAGCATGGCTTGGCAACTGCACAGTTGCAGAGAGAAAGAAATTATAGAGGGTGGTGAGGGTGGCTGAGAAAATCTTGGGCACAAACCTCTCTTCTATTTAGGAGCTTTTCTTTACAAGAGCAAGAAAGAGAACATATAAAATACTTGCTGATTCGACTCATCCAGCCCACAACTGGTTCTCACAACTTGTGTCTGGAAGGAGGTACTGCAGCTTCCGCTGTAGGACTACCAGATTCAGGAACAGTTTGTATCCTACAGCTGTGAGACTTATGAATACAGACACCAACCATAATACCCAACCCAATGAAGTCTCCTTTTTCATTTAATCCTGCTGCTCTGAGCAATTACCACCAGCATTACTATTATGCAATATGATGGCTACACTGAGTCATGTCTAAGGATAACAAGTGCAAGATTGTAACTAAACAGCTGCTATTCACTAGTCTCTATTTATTCTCAATCTTAACGGTGAAGGGGTTTGGTGGTAGGCATTTATTTATCTTTGGATAATGGATAGTGAGTGTGCTTTTTTAATGTGAACTACCTCTTACATGTCATACGTGTTGTTATTTTCTTTCATATGTTTTTCTCAGATCCCGCTGTATCTGTATTATTTGCACTGCATTTTTCTCATGAGCTGACATTTGTAATTTTGTTTATGCTGCACTTATGTGGTCCTAAATGACAATAAAGTTTCTTTAAATCTAATTTTATTTTTTTCACACCCGAATGCCCTCATGGGAACACTCTCATGAAATTTTGTTACCTTGGAAAGTTAAATGTCTTCTACAATACATTTTAAGAGCACAGTTTATGAGATTGTCACCCATCTGTAAATTCACAGAGTGCATCCATTCACTTTGAATGGAAGATCTGAAAAAAAATGTTAAATTTGAGAGACCACGGAACAAATGTCACTGAATTTGGGCCACACTGAGCCTTACAAATGTTTTTACATATTTTGGGAAAGCAGAAAGAAAATTCCCTGAGATAAAAAAAGAAAATTTCCAAACAACATTTTTGATTTTCATTTCGAGAAGAAAGTTACTCCTCCAATCTCCCTCCTTCAGTGAACCAGAGTTTCACATTTCCAGCTTTACTAGATTCAGCTAATTAGTCAACTATGCATAACAATAGACCTCAAGCATATCACTGTAATACTGGTTTCTGAGTAGCAGTTTCACATAAAAAAAAAAAAACTGTTACAAAATGCATTAATCAGTACAGAGATCAGGCAAACATTACCATTCCTGAAAATATGTCTAGTAGAATATACATTTTAAAATGCATTTTTGCTGCTCACATAGTTATCAGATAGTAATCTTGAACTGAATTTTATTTCATACAAAATATTATATAACAATGAAATGATTCTCTGCTTCTCTGTTTCTTCTCAACAGTGATTTCATAAATCACTGATTTCTCCTCCGTCTTTCAACCTTCTGTTACTATTTCTTTATTTCGCTCACTTTAATTACATTCCTTCTGTAAGCATAGCTCTCAACCTCCACGCACCAGAATCAGGGACACAGGACTCAAATCAAGGACACTTTTTTAAATTCCATTGCTACTAATTTAGAAAGCCGACAAAACCCAACTGTTCTGAAATTGAAGCTCATTTTCTGAATATAATCCAGTGTCTGTTTTATAAACCATCACAGACTGTAGGAGGTCTGGGCAAAATTATGAGTAGAAGTCATGAACATCACTGAAAATGTTGAACACTTCAGAGTTATGCTTGCCAGCTACCTCAGACTCCTACTTTTCCATTCGGTTATAACATCCCAAATCAGGAAGACTTGTGCATGATAAACAGACATATAGTGAAACAGCACCAGCAGTTGTAGAACAAACACGTAACAGTGACAGCATCCTCCAAACAAGGCACACAATGAGAATATAGTGGTAAACACAGGGCAAGGGCAAGGCGCATGTCTCTTCAAAGCAGTGACGAAATTGGTAGTGATGAAACAAAGCACAATTTTACTCCTTAGTTCTGCATTACACCACACACATCGTTTATACCATGCTAACAGAGTCACACCTATACTGCTCACAAGCACAGCTATCTACCCATACAAACCTACACCCACAAAATGTACTTGAGAACCATGAGGCTTTTCCATCCTCTCTGCAAAACAGATCTTCAGTGGCTGTGGCTGATGAAAGCTGTTAATGAATGTCAGCTGAGGACACCTGCCCTAGCTGCTGCAGCCAGCACTTACACTAGTGTCCCCTCTATCCCCTAGCAGGACTGCAGCAAGTGTCAGCACATCACTGTCCATTACTCTGTGTCATTAGTAACTTGCTGCCCATTGCCTTTCCAGAAGTCTCATGCTATTAGCCACTGTAAAGTTATTGATTATTAGAATACAACCTGCAGACAGACATACATGAACACTCAGATGGTGTAGTGGTACTTTGCAGTGATTGTAGTGCACAGCATCCTGGGTTTGAGAAACAAACACAACCTGAGGTTAATGCTACTCAACGCTAGAAGCCTAAATCTCAAAATGCACTCACTCAAGTCACTCCTAAAACTGGAGAACATCGACTTCTGTGCAGTAACAGAAACCTGGTTCAAGGCTCCAGAGAGTACCCCAGCGCTACCAGGCTAGACTGCATATCACACCGTCTGACTCCCAAACCTTGACTGAAGCCCCAAAGGAGGTGGCATATGCATCTTCATCAAAGACATGCACACCTCCAGACTGGTTGCCCAAGATAATGCATCAGAGATACTTCAGGTACAACTAACACTGGATAAAATGTCAATCCAGGTTGTAGCCTGCTATAGATCCCCCACTATGTCCCAAGACTTCCACTCTGCTTTTCTGAACACTCTAGAAAGCATTAAGGTTCAACCTAATACACTTATACTGGGAGACTTTAATTACCCCTCCATAAGTTGTGAAAATTACTCCTGCTCCACCTCATTTGCCCAATGATTTCTGGAATTCATTAACTCCAATGCTCTGGACCAACTCATTCTCACCCTCACCAGAGGCAGAGACATTCTTGATCTGGTCATCACAAACATGGGGTACCACTGCTCTACACCAGTGATCTACTCCTCCCTGGTCAGATCTGGCCACAAGTTAATCACAGTCGATATCCAAATCCCACCTGCACCCCCCATGAAGGAAACCACAGTCAAAAACTTTTCCAAAGCCAATATTGTGCTTGTAAAGACAGAAATGTCAAACTTCACATCATCCATGCAAACAGGTAAAGGATGCATGGCTGAGGAATCATACACCAAGGCGCTGTATGAGCATTTACTCAAGTGCATGGACCAGGCCATCCCTAATAGAATCAAGGTCATGTTCTCCAAAAAAAGGAAGCCAGTCTGGTGGTCCCCTGTTGTTAACAAACTCTACAACAGAAGAAAAAAAAACTGTTACAGAAAAGGGCTAAGTCCCAAGACTGGACAAATTCCCTTGTAAGTCTTAGCAAAAAACTGAGATCCCTTATTAAAGCCTCCAAAGCTAGTTATGAAAACAAAATTGCAACAGATGCTAAAGATAACCACAAGGCATTCTTTAGTTACGTCAAGAACCTGCATAACAATATGCAGGGGTGCTCTGAGCTACTGCACAACAGCATTCCTTATACGGAACCAACAGATATTGCCAACATCTTGGCAGACAGGTTTAGTGCAAACTTTGCCCCCCCCTCACCCCCAAAAGGACCCATCCCAATACCCATGGAATGCCAAATCCCTAATATCATGGCTGCTCAGGTTGAAGCCACACTATCCAAATCCAAAAATACAGCCTCCATGGGACCTGATAATATACCTGGCTGCATGCTATATGAATTACAAAGGGAACTGGCACCTCACCTCTGTGTCCTGTTCATCCACAGCCTTACTTCAGACTTTGTCCCTATTGAATGGCGCACCGCTACAGTCATTCCTCTCAACAAAGGGAGAGCAAGTACTGACCCAGGAAACTACCACCCCATCAGCCCCTGGTCTGTAAGGCCATGCAGCACATCATTATGGACCTCATAAATAATCATTTCAACAGCCTTACTTGATAGGGGTACAAGGAACTAACATCCAGCAATAGGACGACTGGGTATGTTCTTGGGCTAGGCTTGTGTTGGCTCCAGGACCATTAGCCTTGTACTCACCTATGAACCTATGAACACACACAGACACCTACAGGTGAGCACATCCTGCCCTATACCCATAATTTCATTCTCTATCACACATTCAGCAAGCACAGCCACAAGCATAAACACACACACACACACACACACACACACACACACACACACACACACACACACACACACACACACACACACACACACACACACACACACACACACACACACACACACACACACACACACACACACACACACAATTTTGAAGCAGAGGAAAAACTACATTGACAAGCCACCCATCAATGCACAGCACATGGTATGGAATCAGTAGCCATAAAGTATAAGCTTTGTCAACATTACATCTGCATGCTGTATAATAGTAAATGGGCACAACAAGTAATCCTATATCAATTTACAACCCTGAAAAAAGAATTGCAAATTCTTAAGAAAAGAAATCTTGCTTTTACAAGGATGCCAGACCTGTCTATCTCCCTGATCTGTTGCCTGGCCTCATCCACACAGACTACTACATCCACTAACTTTGAGGTAGCATTGAGTACCATTAATGACATATCAGTGAGCACACTCCAAATAAGATTACCCAGAAAAATGTAAGCAGTGCATACTGACAAAAAAATCAGTCCTTCACTATATAACAGTAATGCACATTGTTTTACATTCTTACATCATCATTCGCTGTAGGACTCCACTGGCCTACCCTCTGTATTGTCTGATACCGTGCAATCACTTTTCTTCTATATACCAACTTCAGTGTTACAGGACACGAAAACCATAGAAGCAACAGAAATATTTGAAGCCATGTCTAACCTTTTCAGCACAACCCCAAGCCTTGTCTCTCCTTTTCTCCTCTATCCCATTTTCTTTATTATTCCCTTCTGTTTCTTCCCTTCTGATCCCATTTCTTGTTTCTCACAGACTGCACACTTACACATACAAAAAATTATTGTTGTTGTGTCTTTCGGCTTTTCCTGGTTAGGGGTTGCCACAGTGGAGCTCCGGTCTGCTAATGATTGGCAGTAGATTTTTACGTGCCGAATTGCCAGCTCTGGCGCACAACCTTCAATGAAGGTACGGCCATTCACACGTCTCCACGCAGAAGACGCTCTAGCTGAGAATCGACCCAGACAGCGTCTTACTGTGAGGCGACAACATTACCGCAGCACCACCACTGCAGTACATACAAAAAATGGTAATTTGTCTTATTATTGTAGTTACCATATATACCACAGCGTTAGTTACACACAGCTGTATGCCTTCTGGCAATGGATTTCCATGTTTCATTTCATTCAATCTACTATACTAGTTGTGTCCACCTTGGCTCCTTACTAAAAATGGCACTGTGATTAGTGTTCTACCCAGGTTACAAAGAATAAAAAAAAGCAACTATAGAGCTATATTGTTATGCTATGTTTGCTTAAATACTGTGTACTAGACATAAAATGTTCATCTAAAATGCTAAGTACAAGTCATTCATCATGTCAGTACGATGTGTGGACTAAACATGTGCATAACAAAAGGTAGTGGTCCAGTACAGAGGGAAAACACCCAGAGGAGGTGCCAAAAATATGAAAATAGATATGTTCTTTACACTGAACAAATGCCAAACTGCTTAATATAATGTAATGTGAATCAACATCAATTTGCAGGCCACACATCTTGTCTGCTAAGGTATTTATTTATGTAAGTATGTATTTATTTATTTATGTATTGGCATTTGTTTACTGGGATAGACCACTGGATTACTATGAGCCCATTTTCAGTGGAGGCCCGGGGAGAAAAGCTCCACAATAAACATGTACATAGACAAGTATTTAACAATTATATAATGTTAATACAGAACAAATGTCAATTAGTTACAGTTATTACAAACAATTTACAGCATGATACAAGAAAGATAATAAAAAAGGCTGCCACTATATAAACTACTGCCAAAGAAGAGCTATGTTATAACAGGACATTTTGTGGGACAGTGATTAATGAGAAATAGTATGGTAGATAGGTGGACATGTATTAGAATAGTAGTAAATATAGTGGTAATAGTAATTAGTATTCATGTGACTTATACACTTTACAAGACAAAATTATACCACTTACTCAGAAGTGAAGAAAATAAAATTCATTAATTCAGAAGGTAATGCAGAATGAACATGTCTGAGTGACTACAGAAAACATAAGGCATGAAGGTAGCTGAATAACAATGAATATGACTGCATTTGATAAGAAGGGAGGGGCATTGCAAGAAATGTCAGTCATGCTATCTGAAAGGCAGCTGCAGACATCAGGACTCCTAAGTAAATGAGTTACCTGGGGTATGAACTAAAGGCAAAGGAAAATAATGTATTTAAAAAATAATGTTCTAGCAGTTAAGTCCCAGCTAGACATGACCCCCACAGATGCTGTCTGGTGACTTGACAAACTTTTTACTTCAAAGGGGAGCAAAGAGTATTATCACAGTGGGACATGTAGAACTGAAGAAATGTAAGCGTTGTTGTCAACTGCTTGCATTCTAAAAACATCCAAATGTGAAAAGCATTACCTCTCCCACCATGACAATGTGTAAAATTTACTTAAACTATCATCCATCTTGTTAACAGATCATACAACGCACAGCATTTCTAAACTGCTCACGCACACATACATCTAAATTGTTCCAAACAAGTATACTGAAAGCATGAGAGCGTTGTATACATTTCTATATGTATGAGTGTATGTGTGTGTGTGTGTGTGTGTGTGTGTGTGTGTGTGTGTGTGTGTGTACATATTCTATATATATTTATATATGTTTGTATAGATTCACTCGTGATTTTTTTGTCCGCTGAAAAGTGGCTCTTAACCTAGTCTAGCTAACATGGTCAACCATGATTCATAACCCACTATCACTAAAATTTGGTACATTACTTCTAATAATGTGTATCTAATGATCAGAAAGTGCAATATTAACAACCAACTTTAACAAGAAAGCTCATGGCATGGTCCAATACTGTTACTTTACACTTAAAAAGTGTTATTTTGTTGAGTATATATTAATAACAATGTATATAACTAGATATATTTCATCCTGTGTATTTACATTCCCAAATTTTTTGCAGTATTTTCCTAGCACAATAACATTTTTTTCTCTCTTACATCAAAATGTAATTTGCATGTACTGAATTGTACTAGTTACTATAAATTTTGTAAAACTCTACCTTAATTGTGGTTTATTTGACCAGTCCTTATGCATGGTCAACAAACTGAAAAATAAATAACATTTATTATTATTTGCCATGTATATTAGTTGCAAAATTGACTATGTAGCTGACCCTGGGGTGAATAGAGTGGAATATAGACTTTTAATGACTCAAAAATTAGGAATGTTGCTCATAATGTGGTTCAGTGGAGAGGTGTGCAGTCATCAGACATTAGCATATATATATATATATATATATATATATATATATATATATATATATATATATATATATATATATATATATATAAAAAGTAAATGGTACCCAATGAAAATGAAAAACATCATAGGCAACTGTTGCACAGCTCTCAACCATCCATCTACTGAATATGGAACATTGCTTCTTACAATGCCTAAATGGGAAGCACTCACTAATGACATAAATTAATAAGGTCATACCATATTTTTTTTTTTTTTGGGGGGGGATTTCCTTGATTTCTGGTTTTGGGATTGTTACCCTCTTGCCATTTCTTCTCTGGTGCCTGTCTGTTATTCGTTTGCATTTTCTTCTTTTTCTGTCCTTTGAAATGGGTAGATGGTTTGGAAGGGAACAATCTGTATTAACTTACTTCTCTCATACCATTGTTTGAAGACCTGTGTAGCAGCATGCCAAATAAAACCTTTGTGTCTAGCAGTGAACTCACAATTTCTTACTTTAACTCATTTGAAAAGTTTTGGTTATGTACCCAAACAAATCATCTCAAAACAGAAGTTGAAGCAGAGACCCTGGAAACAGTATCAACAAAATCATACACACTTGTTAAGGCAAGTTAAGAAACCTGAGATAGGTTATTTATTTATTTATTTATTTATTTATTGGCATTTGTTTACTGTGATAGTCCACTGGGCCATTAAGAGCCCATTTTCAGTGGATGCCCAGTGAGAAAAGCTCCAACAAAAATATGTATGTACATAGAACAGGACCAAACAATTAAAGTTCCACAAATGCATATTCATAGACAAGCAACTGAACAACGGGTATAAGTAGAGTAAGGCTACATTTGTCAATTAGTTACAAGTAATCAAGTAAAAAACAAGAAAAGTGCAGTTCCACGGCTGATAAAAGACAAAATTCCAGATCCAGTGTAGTCAAAAAGTTTAATGAAAAAGATGAGCGCTTTCACAATTCAAATTCAGATCTGAAGAAGCAATTGTTTGAATTGTGAAAGCACTCATCTTTTTCATTAAACTTTTTGACTACACTGGATCTGGAATTTCGTCTTTTATCAGACTGTTGACTATTTGGATTTGTGCAGCTAACCATTGTGAGGTTATTTATATTTTCTTGACTAGTTACAAGTAATACAAACTTAAATTACAGTGTGAGATCAGATATATGTGAACACGGAACATTATATGAAGCTTCTGCCATAGAACTAGTCAGCTTATTCAAGGCATTTTATAGGTAGAGATTATTTAACAGGTAGCGTGGAAACATTAGGACAACTAAGTGTATAATATAAGAATAAAATTCATGAAGTAGGGGTAGTCAGGAATTAAAAGATGAAAGCTTGGTACAAGTACATTTCCAGAAAGAAGAAAGGTAATTTTGTAAAGAAGCTTTGAATGATGCAATGTTTTTATTCAATCTAAGTGTTAATGGAATAACATTCCAGGCTCTGGCTACAGAACATGAGTAGAGAAGCTGGCCAGCAGGTAGGTTAGGCTAGTGTACCTGTAGAAGGTGTTGATTTCGGATATGAAAGACCTTTTGGGTAGATAATTGGTGAATAGTGAAGGAAGGGCAGGATAATCTGAAGGTTTGTAAAGTTTTTTATGTGTAGTTCTTAATTTCAGGTAGGAGAGATAGTGGGGGAGTTCAAGCCAGATGAGAGAGTGTAAAGCTCTGCAGTGGTGGGTAGAATGTAAAGCATTTGTAGCAAACTTAGCAACTTTGTTATAACACATTTAAAGTTTTGTTTTTGGAGTGGATTGTAGTTTATTGAGTAATGGGACACCATATACCAGATGAACCAACTCATAGAAGCTTTTAAAATTTTCAAACAACCTGATAACACTCCTGCACTGAAAAATTTAATTCTTCCCTATTCCAATCTAAGCTGTCTTCGCTCATCAGATAGGCAACTTGTCCAAACAATCAAATCCCATAACTCAGGGGGTGACTCTCTGTTTGCCAATGTCATTGGAAAAATATGGAACTCCCTCCCCTGTAACCTTATTCTTACTACCTCCCTGGACCAATTCAAAAAGAAACTAAAACTCCATTTTAAGTCACATTGGCTTTGCCAGTGCTCTAACCCAGATTAGCTCTCCTCACTTAACCTAGATCTCTTTCTCCCCATACTTATCCTAGTTTAACAACTTAACTTTTATCTTCAAAAGATCGAACACAATTTTTCCTTGTCCAATCTCTAACCGTATCTGTAACCCCTAAACCTCTGTTAAAAAGACAACCTAAGGTATGAACCTATAACCTTAAACCAGAACATTGTATAGTACTCAAGCTCAAAGGCTGCCATTGTCCTTTAACCTAACATGCTTTATAATATTTGTATAGGAACCATTGTGTTTTTTTTCTGGATAGCTATTGCTAGATTGTTTTTGTTATGATATATACTGTATATCTTTCTCCGTAACTGGAGTACTAAATGTAATAATATGTAATATTGAACATGTATGTAATCTTCTGACATTATGGATGAAAATGGACATGTATCCAGTCGGGCGATCCCGGTCAACAAATATAAAATAAATAAAAATAAATAAAAATATATGAGAGAAGAAACTAGATATCTGGAAGCAAGTTTTTTTTTTTTTTTTCCAGTGGAAGGGCTAAGAAAGTGTCTGTGCCTATAAATAATGCCTAGCTTTTGATGAGTTTTATTAACATTATGCTGAATGTGCAGGTCAAATGTTAACTTTTCGTGTATGATTCACCACAGTAATTTAGTATAAGTGATAACTTCTGTTATTGTTTTGCTCTGAAAGAGTGTGGTAAACTGGACTTTAAGAGGGTTTTTTTCTTGGGGGGAAAATAGAATTAGCTTTGGTTTTGTTTAAATTAAGTAACAGATAATTGTTACTAAGCCAGCTGTCTATAGAGGTAAAGACCGTTTGAGTGAATTATTGGAGATCAGATATGAAATCAGCAGCAGAACAAATAATAGTTGAATTATCTATTATTGTATTAGAGAGCCCTGACTGTATGAACAGTGGAGATTATTACTAAAGATGCTAAATAAGAGGGGTCCTAATATAGATGCTTGTGGACAACCAGTAAGTTGAGTAGATAAGAAGAGAGGGAGGTGTTCCTTTTAACTGTCTGTTGTCTGTCTGATAGATAACTTGAGAACCAGTTAAGAGAAGCAGGGGAGAGTACAATTTGAGAAAGCTGATTTAGAAGTAGTGGATGAGAGACTGTATCAAAAGCCTTTGATTCGGTCAAGAAATAGGGAAGAGACAATTTTGTCTGATTCTCTAGCTTTATTAACTATATCCATTAATGAAATCAAAGCAGTTATCATACTGTGACCTGGTCTAAAGCCATGTTAAGTAGGTGATGGAATTTGGTTATTAATGAGAAAGTCAAGAAGTTGAACTTGTATACATTTCTCTAGAAGCTTGGAGATGTGAGAAAGAATGGCAGTAGGTTGGTAGAGATATCAGTGGAGCTGCTGCCTTTACGGAGGGGTAGAATAAAGGCTGTTTTCCAGATTTTTGGACCATAGACTTCAAGGATGGATCTGTTGATAAGTATACTAATAGGTTAGGCTATAGGTGAATAATCCACAAATGTGGGTAGATTATCAGCTGCATTACAGTAAGTTTTGAGTTTGAGGAGTAGTCTTTTTATGGTAATAGCTGGAACTGGTTTAAGAGAGAATGTGGGTGTTAGATGGGTTATTATTTCAGAAGAATTGAGGGAAGACAAGGAAGAAAAAGATTGGGTGAAAGGGAAGGCCTTGATGATATATTTTAATTATTTTACATTTGTTAACCGGGAAGGTCCAGCTGGGCAAATGCCCGTTTTCAGTGGAGCCCCGGGGAGAAAAGCTCTATGTTATACAATGATAATTAAAAAATCAACAATACAGTCTAATATAATCTGGTATACACATTGACTTATACATATAATAGCAATCCAGACAATTATTTCTTGAAAATTAACCAGTGAATAAGTAATTGAATATGAGTTATATCAATAATAGCTTTTGTTGAGTTTACAGTACAGATATAAGCACACGTAGTATTTCCAATACATACTACCTACTGTACAGATATAAGCACACATGTAGTATTTACAATATATGATAAATATTGAGAGAGAGTACATTATTCCTTTTGTGAAGGCACAGTGTTAACTGTTAGTTTCAGAATTAGAGATTGTGTCACAGTGATGTTGGGAAAAGTTGGCAGTGATATTTGATATAGTGTTAATAAAATGGGAGTTAAAGAGATTGGCTATTTCTGGATGACTTTTATCTGGAAATGGACATCATTTTTTTGTGTGCCCGGGTTTAGAAGTGAAGATATGGATGTCCAGAATTTTTTTGGTTCTACTTATGATTCGATTGAAGTTTTAGATAAAATTATTTTTTTGTCTTTGGTCACTTGCTTTTTTTTTTTACTTGATTGCAAAGTTGCATGAATGTCAAAAGGTCAACTCAGGAGGATTTTTGTTTTTTAGCCATTGTTTACAGATGTTTACAGCCCTAGCTGATCACGTACATCCTACCTTTTCCTGCATCCTTTGCACTGTCTCCCAACTCTATTTCTCCATTTTATTTTTCATCTCTACCTAAGAAATTGACTCTCTCAACTTCAAACTAAAATTTTCTAGTAACTCTATCTTTTGCTTTTAAACTACTTAATTATTTCTGTCTCACATTTTATATACCTGTACTGAAGAAATTTGATAGTCTCTGTTTTCACCTTTTGAACTTACTGAAAAGATAGCCTAAATGCCTGTTTGAATGCCTGTTTTAGTTGCATCACAAATTACCTATGTACTTTGACCTGTACTGTAGAAATTTGATAGTCTCTGTATTCACCTTTTGAACTTACTGAAAGGAAAGCCTATATGCCTGTTTTACTTGTGTCTTAATTCCCTATGTAATTTTAAATGCCTGTTTTAGTTGTGTCTTAAATTACCTATGTACTTTGAATGTATTTTTGTTATTATGCATTAGATAGTGGAGTTCTCCCTCGGGCCTCCACTGAAAATGGACATGTATCCAGTTGGACTAGCCCGGTTAACAAATGTAAAATAAATAAATAAATAAAAAATAAAAAAATGTTGCACCTGTTTAGCATTAATTCTTTTGTTGGTTTAGTTAACCATGGGGCATAGTTAATTTTGATTTTTTTTTATTCAGTGGGGTGCAAGACTGTTTAAGGTTTCTAGAAATAAAGTATCAAAGTAGTCCCCAGCATCCTCTAGGGGAATAGTTTTTAGGATGCTCCAGTTCATATTTTTCAGTAGATTGATGAATGTTTGAAATTCAAAGCTGGAGAGATTCAGTATTTTTTATATTTGTGTTACTTTTGAAAAGATGAACAAAAGCAGGGAGATGATCACTTAGTGCATTTGGGAGAGTACCAGCTGAGGAGATTTTACTTGGATCAGTGACCAGTATCCAATCTAGGATGGAACCAACATTACTACCCCTATTGAATCTGGATGGAGTGGTAATAAATTGGATGAAATTAAATAGGTTAATATTTGAGGATGGGAACTTAGAGCAGAAGTTTAGTAAATTGATATTGACATCACTCAGAATGATGGTTTCATTTTTAGTTGTGTTAGTGATCCAGGCAAGTATCTCTTCTAGAATATGTATATTATTATCAGGGAGGTACATAAAGAATTACTATGCATGATTTTTAGAATTATTTGTTTTTTAGGAATGAGATGTGAATTTCAGCATTAGAGAACTGTGGAATGGTATTAGAGCATGAGGTTATGTTGTAGGTAGGAGGGAGGAGGAGTGCAATACTGTCTCCTTTCTTGTGAAGCCTATCTGTTGTTATGGCACTGAAACCTGGAGAGAAGAATTCAGAGCCCTGTGCATTAGATTTGAGCCAGGTGTCAGTGGTGGCAATAATGTCTGGTTTATTGTGGGCTATCCAGGCATGAAAGTCAATAATGTTTTTACAAATACTTTGGAAGTTTAATGTAACTATGTTTAAGGACTTATAGGAGTTGGATGGAGAAGATAGGCTAATGGAAGTAGGACCTGAATTAGGAAAGATATCACCACAAAGGGGTATGCTTGAGAATCTGGGAGTGTAAAGGGGTAGTTATTGGCTTTTTTTTGATCTGCTGAGGTGAATGTTGCTGGAGAGAATGCAGTGTTTATATATATCTATAACACACACACACACACACACACACACACACACACACACACACACACAGTTTATATATTTATATATATATATATATATATATATATATATATATATATATATATATATATATATATATATATATGGGTCTACTTTACATGGTCGACATTTCAGAAAGTCAAGGACCATATGGCCGAGACCATATGATCGACTTTCAAATGTCGACCATGTAAAAAAAAAAAAAAAACACAACAATCACTTACCTTTGCACTACTAGCAGGGGTACAAGCCCCCCTGCACCTCAAACATTGTACATATATCAATAAATAACATGCAACAAAAATGAAAGCAAATGCAGCAGTTGCATAGAACCAACTTTTCACCTCCAGAATGTGAAATACTACATCTCTTTATAGGTTCATAGGTTGGTACTAGGCTATCGGCTCTAGGGCCTGTACAAGCCTAGCCATAACAATTCCCTGGGCATTTCTTCCCACACCATTTACTTCCCTGGACCCCTGTCTAGCAAGGCAATTGGCATGATCCCTGGGGTGGATTTCCTTTCTCCCATCCAGTCATCAAGGTTCCTTTTGAAGAGGCCCAAAGAGGTGCTCTGCTTGACATGTATGGGCAGTGTATTCCAGAGTCTGGGGAGTCTCTGGATCAGGAACCTATCCCTCAAGCATGTTTTGTTTATTGTGATGACAAGGTTTAGATCCCTGGAGCATGTGGCTCTGAAGGATTGGGATTTCTTTAAGAGTAGCATGCTCAACAACTCTGGGTTTTACATGGCCTTGTATGTTAAGCAGAGATCGCCTCGGAGTAGATGATATGCAACAGAGTTTTTTAAGGCGGGCAGCATAGGGCATCTGGTTTAGGTCTGAGATTCTTTTAGTGAGGTATTTCTGCGGCCTTTCCAGTTGTGGCAGATGTTTTGAGAGGTACATACCAAATGGGGCATTGTATTCAGTGGTGGCTGGTGACTTCAAATCAAAGGGGGGCTGCAGGAGACAGCTGAATGGGTGGGGTCAATGGGAAGGGGTGTGGTCAACTAGAAAGGAGGGGAAGCTATGCTCAAAACCACAAAAAACTAACTAAATACACTGCCGTGGGTGCCAAACCGTCATTATGAGAGTCCAATCAAGACAAAATGAAGTGTAGAAGAATAAAAATATTTCAATGCATTGGCTGCATGACAGCTTACTTAATATCTAGATGGAAACAAAAAGTTGTGAGGCATGAAAAAATAAATTACTTTTTTAAATACATTAATGGAATGCCAGTCAAAATCAAGTATAAGAAAAACAAGCAGCACTCAACTCAAACCACTTCTTGCACTGCAGTTCTAATTATAATTTATATTCAGCTTTATTAAAGTACCAAGTAACATGCTGAAAGTAGAAATCTCTGATGCCCCCACTTGTAAAAATGTTCCTTATAAAGACTTGCTGCCTGACAACTATCTACTTGTTTCATGGGGAAAACATGATCAAAGTAAAAAATCGATAGCAAACAAGAAATAAGCTCAAGATACATTGCTTACAAGGATTACTGTACAGGTTATGGACCACACGATTGGCATTCTGTTTAGTTTACGGTTAAAGCCTGCAGAGATGACTGGAAGTCTCCAAATGTAATGAGCTTCTTAAAATAATGTAATCCTGTCCTTTATTACAAATACTGTCATATGCATTTCAATACCCAAGGCTTATACATTATCTAGTTAAGTATTCTCTACATGGCAACAACAGAAAGGCTTTCAATGTTGGCAATTCTTTAACAGTATGCTTATTAAAGTTTACTTGCATCTTACAATCTCAGCCAAGCTTAACTGACGGTCATTAAAGTATTGCTACTTAAACACAGAGCAACAGGCACTTTGAGTAATAAGCATAAATCAACAGTACAAAAAATATGACAGAAACCAGACCATTCTGCAAAAATCAAGGACAGATGAAAAGCCACTCCTGTACTTGTGTCTACCTTGGATGGGGGGATACCCTGCACATTTACACTGCATAACTACTCCTTGCCTTGCTTCGACACATCCAGAGTCACTACATGGGGGAGTGGGGAGCAAAAAGTATGTCACAATTTGAAATGTCTCTGGCTGACTGTGATGACCCTAACACATTTGTCATACCTCTCAACCTCAGAGCAAGAAATCTGGACAAAGCCATACAAAGAAGTGGGACAAAGGTCCAAAAATAAGGACATTTTTAAAAAAATATTGCTCTTATAAACTTAGAAAGATAATGGAATAGGTCTTGCATTAGTATGAATTTTCTGAATGGTATGAAATCTGAAACTCAAATGTCTGTCATTATTTTCTAACTTCAGTCTTTAATGATTTGTCACTAATTTGCCAAAAAAAACACAATTTTATGAAAAATGGTACAAAAATGTGATGTAAAAATATAAAATAGCCACATAATACAGCTGGGAACCTGTCAAAGAAGGGACACTTTAATATTAGTACTGCTAACTTGAGCAGCTGACAAAATAAAAGAATCTACATGCATTTCTGAAATAAAAGTAATTTATAACTATGATTACAGTTATTTCTAAATTCTAAACCCTCCATGTTTTCTTTCAAAATTGCTATTTTGCGGAGGGATTATTAGGGGAAGAGCAACATTTTGAGCCAAAATCAGGGACAGTTGAGAGGTTTGGCTATGCCTAATTCTATAAAGTAATTTGCATGTATTTACCTCTCAACCTGTTAATGCAGTAAATCTGGACAAGGCCAAATATACTGGGGGAACATATAAACAGTACTAAAAATTGCTCTTGTATAAACTGAGACAGTTGATAGAACACCAAGTCTTACTTTAGCATGCATTGGTTATGAAGTCTGAAACTCAGTGTGTCATTATTTAGTGATTTAATTCCTAAATGATTTGCCACAAATTTTATGAGGAATAAACCAAAAATAAGAAGCAAAAATCTATTCATTCTTTGAAAATCTGGACAGTTGGGAGGTATAGTTCAGCTGGGGCTGTCTAAGTTTGCCTCCCTTCCCCCTCACAAAATCAGGGTCAAATGGAGCCTACTCCTGCAGCCATTCCAATGATCCCATTACTTGGCTATTTCACTCCATTTACCATAAACACTAATGTGCATACTGATTTACTTCTATGATGATTTGGACTTCATTTGAAAGTTTTATTTTGCATTTTACAGCACAAACACCAAGCCATCTGCTAAACAAACTTAGCATTAAAATGTCTCTGCCCTTGAAACTCACATTCTTTGAAACAGCATTGAAACCCACATTCAAAGAAAATACATTTTACCAGTGGCAAATAAAGATTAATTCTGGGCTGTTTTCAAATCATAGGCCCCTTGCATATGAAACATACATATGCTCTTTGATACACCTTCCTATTGTTTTGAACATTTTTCCAGTAAGCAATGAAACAAAATGCATGCACCAATAATGACAAAACAATTCAGAACATTTCCTTCATCAAAGTCTACTCAAACTTCTACAGTCCACCATTATCAGTAAATATGCACAATTCTACAGTCCACCATTATCAGTAAATATGCACAATCTCTGAAGTAAAAAAGTCATCTAAATAATTCCACAATAAATAAATCTGTAACTAATGAAGAGGTTGCTGCTAGCAAAAACCTTTATATTTCATGGTTTCATCGAAAAATAAAGTGTCTGATGCCCCTGAGGAATAAATTGCCTATATTACATTAAAAATGATAAGCTAGTAATACTGCAATAGGAAATGGATGGCAAACAAGATAACAGGCTCATAGTTAGTATCAACTTTTTCAGTACAGCAGCATTCACCCCTTGTGGGAGTAGAACCAACAACCTTCTGCATCAAAAGCAAGTACACAACCTGTTGTGCTATTAACATTGCAAGCTGATTTTCCATAAGCAGCACTAAACTTCTCTTCCCCTGCAGCTCTCAGCTCCTTGTAAACTCTATTCAATACTCAACTGCATCGCAACTTTGCAGCACAAGAAATCTGGAAAAAGCCAAATTTATTGGGGGGGGGGCTCAAAAGGCCAAAAACCAGGGACACATTAAACATTGCTTGTATAATCTTGGAAAGTTGTAGAAAATGCTGTGTTACCACCATACATTTTACTGTCAAGGTCCCTGTGCAAAAGAGTCAGAGCAACATACCAAATCACCTGCTTTGTGAAAGAAAAATGCTGTGTTACCACCTTACATTTTACTGCCAAGGTCCCTGTGCAAAACAGTCAGAGCAACATACCACTACACCATATCAGCTGCTTTGTGAAAGAGAGGAAGACTGAAACTTAAATGGCTATCATTTAATGAATTCAGTTCTCACCATAGCCGTCAACCTCTTAGCACAAAACACCTGGACAAACCCAGTAATGAGGGAATACAGCCCTCAGACATATTCAGTGAATTCAGTTCTTGCCATAGTTGTCAACCTTAGCACAAAAAACTAGACAAAGCCAATAATGGGGCAATACAGTCCCAAAAATAAGGACAAATTTCAAATATTCATCTTATAAACTTAGAAAATTGCTAGAATAAAATGTTGTGTTACTATGTATTTTCTGAAGAATATGAAGTCTGAAATTCAAATGCCTGCCAATTTTATTTAACATTTGTTAATCGGGACAATCTGACTTGGAACAAAAAAATAATTTTCAGCAGAGGCACAGGAAGAAATAATGCAGACATGTCTTTATAACATGGGAGGACACAAAAGCAAACCCACACAAACACAGGGAGAAGATGCAGACCCCACACAGAAGGCACCCAGCCAAGAATCAAACCCAAGAACCTGCAGCCATAAAGCAACAATACTACCACTGCACCATCAAATATATAAGGAATTAAAACATTCAGAAACCTGAAGTCTGAAATTCAAATGCCTGTCAATTTTATTTAACATTTGTTAATCAGGACAATCTGAGTTAGAACAAAAAAACAAGCAACAATACTACCACTGCACCATCAAATATCAAGCATTGCAACATTTAGAAACCACATATATTATGAGGAACAGATCAGATCAAATAGGAGGCAAAAATCTGCAATTTTTTTACGAATGGTGGTGGGTAGGAAATTCAGGTCCTTAACACCTGCATACAAGGTACAGGGTTCAAGCCTGAGTATCTCTACCCAACACCATTTGTTCTCTAACCACCAGTATATAGTAATTGGGGCATTACACACACACACACACACACACACACACACACACACACACACACACACAGAGTCCCTTATTCTGTCTCTTTCTTTCTCTCACACACACACAGTCCCTTCTTCTGTCTCTTTCTTTCTCTCACACACACACACACACACACACACACACACACACACACACGGTCCCTTCTTCTGTCTCTTTCTTTCTCTCACACACACATACAGTCCCTTCTTCTGTCTCTCTTTCTCTCTCTCACACACACACACACACACACACACACCTTACCCATCTCAGGAGGGTAATACACCTCAAAATATATTCATTTGCATGACTTTTGTTTTCGAACTGCATGAGATCTGTAATATTTCAGAAAATATTTTTATAAATACTAGCCACTTTTAGTTTCAATGTGATCCTTGAAAAATACCCCAATATAGCTCTCTATCAGAAGAGTGAGACCTTATTTTGTGAGTTCAAATGCTTTGTAAATAAATATGTATTTCCAAAGCAGCCACATATACACAGATGCACACATTTCAGGTTAAAATCAGGTCAGGTTATAAGGATATAAAAACTTTAGAACAACATCTTGCCAGAAAGATATGAGGGTAGCTGCATATGTACAAAACAAACATATAAATAACTACTTAAACAAAGAAACTACAAGGCACCAGAGAAAAACAGCCCTAATAGATAATCTGTGAGACAAAGAAGGGTGACATGTTTTGAGTAAACATCATTTTGCAAATGCCTATATCAACATAATGGAAGGGATATTTAAATTATAGAGTGAACCATTGCTATAAAGAGAGAAACCCATTGAGTGGAGATTGTCTGACTGGAGTCCTGAATAAGCTGACTTAGCTGAAACACCATTAACATGATTACATTAGCAACAATAAAGAATGCAACAATTCATCTGGACACTGTACATTTTCAAAATTTAGGACCACAATCTTTCATTCATTCATTCATTCATCTACCTCTCTGTCCTAGTATCTGTTCAATGGACTCCCCTGTCTACCATTTCTTTCTGTAAGCATGGCACCCTCACCTTGCTTTCCTCTGTGACAACAAAATCCATCCATTCATCCACCCATCTTCAACCCCTTTTCCCATTTTGCACATGGGGTCGGGGTATCACTTCAGCAGTAAATGCAAACTCTTTATTCAATACCTCTGTTTTGTTTTTCCATAGTCTACTGTAATCTCTCTCTCAGCCATCTTTGCTCAGCTGGGTGAGATCTGTCTCTCCCTCTCTTCATCCCACCTGCTATATTCCTGCAGAAGTCTTTGCTGACCCTTTTGATTCCTTCTGCTAAATCTTTTTCAGCTTGTGACTTTGCTGCCTTTCTATTTTTTCCTTGCAGTGTGCCATGTTTACTTCGGTGATATGGATGTATTTTGTCTGACCTTAAGAGGTCTGACCTCTCCTGAGAGCGAGAGAAACTGTTTATTCACCTCACTGGTAAGGTAACTAAGTTGTTAACGTTTGCATAAGTATAATAACATTTACTTACTTAATTCTGCACTTTAAAACTTTTCTTCTTCTTTCTTCTTCTTTCTTCTTCTTCTTTCTTCTTGTTCTTCTGGAGTAGGCACACGCTGCACAAAATCCACGTCCACCCAAAAACGTAAAATGATAAATCCAATGCAAAATAAAAATTATTCACAAAAAAGTAAAAGATCACGAAACAAAGGCGCTGCTTTCGAAGCGAAAGCTGAAGCTCGGTTAACTGAACTGACTGGTTCTGGCTCTTTTCCCAGCACATAAAGCCGAAAGAGAGCGACAACCAATCAGCAGCATTTGCCCCAACAAGCATCGATGGCGTGCCGCGGACGCCGCGCAGTCCGAGCCCCTTCCATATCTATGTGGTTTGTGTCTCAACCGCATAGACTTCTGGGAAGTTCTGGTCATCACAATGATGCCTTCTTTGCTCCTCCAGGCTGCTATTAAAACATTGCAGCAAGAATTAAAAACGCTGTGCTTTGCGGCGCTTAGCAACGCAAGATGCGTACTTCGAGAGTCACGGACTCGAAATTTAAAGTATAAAAATAGAAAAAAAGATTTTTTTTTTTACATCATTGAAAAAAACAAAATAAACTACTCAGCTGTCTAGCTGAGGGCTCTGCCCAGGCAGCCCGATGCCTGACACCGCCCTGATTGTATTCTATAATGAGTTTAATGAGGAATGAGCACAGTGGGACAATGACCTCCTTTTTTCTGAATGAAAAGGAGTGCCACATAGAAGGATTTCCTGACTGTTGTGGTGATGTGGTTATTGAAGGTGAGACCACTGTCCACCTGTGTCCCTAAGTCTCTTATTACACTTTTGGTGTTGAGTGTACTGCCACCTATGTGGTAATTCACTGGTACATGTTTTTTCCCAAAGGGGATAATTAGACATTTCTTGGCATTGAGCTTGAGCCCATGGCTCTGACACCAAGCATCTGTATCTGTAAGGCCCTTTTGTAGAGTATTGACATCATTTGGGGATTCAATAATGGCTCAGTGTTTGCAGTAATCTGTGAACTTTGTTAGCCAGAGTCCCTTAGTGTTGGCCTGTACTTCAGAGAAGTAGATGCCAAACAAGAGAGGTCCCAGGACTGAACCCTGAGGTACTCCACTTGTCACTTGTCTGCAGCTGGATTTGGAGTCAGCTACTTTTACAGTGTGGGTTCTGTCAGTAAGCCAGTTGGCAACCCATCGAGTGAAGTAGGGATTAAGGCCCAGCTTAGTAAGCTTATCTATGATTCCAGAGTGGGTGATGGTGTCAAAGGCCTTGGTGAGGTCCAGATAGGCTGTGTGGACTGCCTTACCCTCGTCCACGGCTCTGGAGACTGATTCAAAGAAGTCAATCAGGTTCAGGAGACAAGATTGGCCCTTCACGAACCCAAACTGGGTGGGGTCCAGTGTTTTAAGGTTGCCAATGTCTTTGTTTATAAGTTCCATGATAATACATTCCATGGCCTTGCAGATCAGGCTTGTCAGACTGATGGGGCAGTAGTTCCCGGGATTCAAATTGGATCCCCCCTTGTGGAGTGGGATAACTGTAGCTGTGCGCCACTCAGTGGGCATGAAGCCTGAGGTGAGGGTATGATTAAACATGACACTTAGATGACGTGACAGTTCATTTTGTAGTTCATGTAGTACACAGCCCGAGATGTCATCTGGTCCCATGGATGCTGTATTCTTAGCTTTGGAGAGTGCGTTTTTTACCTGTGTGGCCATTATTACCAGAATTTGGCAATCTTCCGGTATTGAGATGGGCCATTTAGGGGGTGAGAGGGGGGTAAAGTTGGCACTGAATCGATCTGCCAGGATATTGGCAATATCCTTGGGATCAGTATATTTAATGCCATTCTGTTGAAGCTCATAGCAGATCTGAGCATTGCCATATGGATTCGATCAAAACACTAAAGGTGGAGGAGTGTCCATATTCACCAAGGATATTCAAACCACCAGGTTAGTTGCCCAACACAATGCATCTGAAATTCTCTAGGTGCAACTAACACTAGGTAAGACTGCAGTCCAAATTGTAGCTTGCTACAGATCCCCCACCATGCCCCAAGATTCTCACTACACATTTCTAAACATACTGGAAAATATTAATATACAACCAAACACCCTAATACTGGGTGATTTCAAGTACCCTGCCATTAACTGTGAAAACTTCTCGTGTACCAACACCTTTTCCCAACGGTTCTTGGAATTCATAAATTCCAATGCCCTGGATCAACTAATCCATAGTCCCACCAGGGGCTCCAATATCCTAGCCCTGGTCATTACCAACATGGAAAATTGACGCTCCACACCTATGGTCATCCCCTCGTTGGTCAGGTCAGACCATAAGTTAATCACCCTTAACATCCACATTCCACCCCCAACCCCCAGTAAGGAAGCCTCCATAAAAAACTTCTCCAAAGCCAACTTCATGCTACTCAAGTCAGAAGTTACAAACTTCATGACACCCATGCAGAAGGGAACTGAAAGTTCGACTGCTGAGTCCTACACTAAGGCACTGTATGAGCACATCCACTCATGCATGAATCGTGCCATCCCAAATAGAGCCAAGATGCTCTCCTCCAAAAAAAGGAAGCCAATCTGGTGGTCCCCTGTCATAAACAAACTTTACAACAAAAGGAAGAAACTGTTGCAGAAAAGAGGAAAATCCCAGGATGCAAAAACTCTTTTATCAGCCTCAGTAAGAAGCTGAGATCCCTCATAAAATCCTCCAAAGCTAGTTACGAAAATAAAATTGCCAAAGATTCCAAAGACAACCACAAGGCATTCTATAACTATGCCAATTATGTAGAATCAATGGGCAAAATGGGGAATGTTTAATAACAGCTTAAATTCCAAAGCTGACAGCAAAGTTAAAATGTGTCACTTAAAACTTATAAAACGTTTTTTGGCTAAATTAGTACAACATAGCATTATTTACTATGGGTATTATTTGAAAAAATCAGACCCAGTGGACATAAGCTATCTACTAGAAGATAAATTTAGCTCAAACCTTGCCCCCCCCCCCTCCACCTGAAAACCATTCCCAGATCACATATCTTTATTTTCACTGGCTTTCACAAATCCTTGTTTCCTCTCCCCCAAAAATCTCTCAAGAACAAGTCAAGTCACTATCCAAGGCCAAGAACACTGCTTCTCTTTGGCCAGATTAAAAGTATGATGCCTACTGGCCAGCATGAAACATGACCTGTCAAACGTATCTATTTAATATCAGACTCCAAGTAGGCTATGTGCCAGGGGATCAGAGGGCAACAGTCATTCCCCTTGCACAAGGATGGGGCAAAAACTAACCCTGGTAATTACAGACCCATAAGTCTAATGAACCACATCTGTAAGGCTATGGAAAGGATCATTATGGAAATAATAAACAAGGGCATAGTCAACATACAAAACATGATCCAAACCATTTTTATTTTGTCAAGGGGAGATCCTGCCTACATAACCTGCTTGACTTCCTTCAGATTGTTACTGAAGCAATGGATGAGGCAAAGTCAGTACACACCACATATCTAGATCTCGCTAAGGCATTCAACACTATTAGCAATATCCAAGTGTGGAATGAATTCTCTGTGATGAATGTCAATCCCTGTGTAAGTAGATGAATAGTAAATTGGATCACAAATAAAACCCAGAAAATTAGGGTTTGTGGCTCCATCTCCTCCAAAAGACCTGTTAGCAGTGTATCACAGGACTCAGTCCTTGGGACACTCCTCTTTGTCATTTACTTCAAAGAGGACAAAGCCAATGTTAAGGGATTATCACTCACTAAGTTTGCTGATAATTGTAAACTAGGAGCCACGATTAACTCTCTAGAGGACATCAAGATCCTCCAAGTGGTCTTATCCAATAAAATATCTGGTGTGAAAACCATGGGCTAAATCAAAATGACAGTAAATGTATAATAGTAACTTTCAGCAAGCATGTTTTCCCCTGCAACTATCACATTGACAACACAGAAAATCAGTACTGTAATTAGGGACCTAAGAATCTATGTTAAAAGGGAACTGTTCTTCAAATACCATGTATCCACTATTGGAAGAAAGTTCTTGTTCATTGTTCAGCTTAATTGTAAGACATCCAGGTCCAGAAATGTGATAATTCCAGTTTAATTAGTGCCTATTAAACTGACATTAAGTATAATGCCCCTTTTGGCATGTGCCTGTCCAAACACTTAACACAACTTGAATGATGGCAGCGTTTTCACATATAGAAAATCAAGGGTCTAAATCATAAGAAGTATACTGATCATCTCAAAGCCTAGTCCCTGTTCCTGGTGTTATACAGATTACTGAGGGGTGAAATCTGGCTCACATACAAAGCCTCGACAGATGCTGTCCTCTCATATCTGCTGCGCATCCACAAGTCACAATGCTGGCATACACACCCACTCAGGCGACCTTAATCTGGTTTCTGACATTAACAGAACATTTTCAGGGGATAGATATGTATCACAGAGAATTCCACTTGTTTGGAATCATCTTCCACACAACACATTTCAGGGGATAGATATGTACCACAGAGAATTCCACTTGTTTGGAATCATCTTCCACACAACACATTTCAGGGGATAGATATGTATCACACAGAATTCCACTTGTTTGGAATCATCTTCCACACAACACATTTCAGGGGATAGATATGTATCACAGAGAATTCCACTTGTTTGGAATCATCTTCCACACAACACAAATCAAAGTACTTCTCTTACTCTGCTCAAATGTAATGTAGATGAATGGATGGCAAATTACAAATTCATTCCTGGAGTAGTACCCATGTTGCTTATGGAGAGGGTTAACATGTAGATCTTATGCCTGTACTGTGTTATCCATTAAATGCAACAGTTGAATAACTTTCAACCTTCCATCTCCAAAATCTGGAACAAACTTCTCATTACTTGACATAAATTAACAAAATGGGCAACACTTACTAACAGCTTCAACTAGGAAGCTAATACCATGGTTAAAATGTGTCACTAGTTCTTTAGCTAAATTAGTATGGTTCAATATTATTTATCATGGATAGTGTTTAAAAAATAATAACAATGAATGCTTGACAAGACACTTTGACTGAATTGGCATGAGTCAGTATAAAAAACCATGGGAAAAAAAACATGTCTCACATCAACATTTATTTTATTGATATTAGGAAGTACAAAAGTCAAATGACTATAACCCTCAGTTACTTACACAAAAATAAAAAAAATAATAGTCAAGTAGGCTTTCCTTCAAGCTATAACCCTCAGTTACTTATACAGAAATAAAAAAAAAATAATGGCCTTTGTTTCAAAATGCAATTTCTGAAATTTCAACTTATTAATAATTGCCATTGTATGTAAAAGCAGAAAGAACTCTTATACAACACATTACCTAATAAAAAATCACTGTGACCAAAAACAGGGGTAACTGTCATGCTTAACTATAATTACTTTGCATATTTAATAGAACAACATACATTTTCCAGAATGCAAATACCTGGCATTAATAGCTAATTGAAATACTCTGCAATTTAGCACAATGTCAATTTTCTAAGGGCAAGCCAGAAATATGACTCAAAGACATAAATGTTCTTTAAAAATTCCTCTACACTACTGTCAAAGAAAAAAACTTCAAAGACCAATACATGTAAGGTTCAGATAAGGCACATTTAATAACTTGCTGCAAGGAGACAAAAACATGCAAATACAGGATTTTGCCTAACTACTAACAGGAAGTATGCTATTCTTATACTTTTCTACAAGACATAGCCTTCTATGGTTGACGTAATCAAACACAACTTTCAGTATTGTTCTACAGCAAATGTTACTCAGGTTTTCTGCTGACATGACTGGATTTATGAAAAACATTTTGAGAAAAACAACCTGGCCTTGGTGGGCTCTAGCCCGTTACAAGCTTCTATTGTGTAGTTCTAATACATGTGTTACATTTCAAGGTACTTTTCTAACTTAGACACAAGCAAATGCTGATTGCAGTTCATATTTTCAAGCAGTCTTTGTTCTGATTATCTATAGCTTCTGCAGCAGTGTATTTTCTCACAGCACAAGAGGAACTCCTTGTCTAAGTTTCATAACATTAATACATATATTCATTATTTCCTGACACAAGCAGAATTATCTGCTTTCCTGTAAATTTCCAAAGCATAATCAAAGATTATAGCTGCGCATATTTCATGACAATACAAGATTAGAAAGCATCTGCAATTTGTACAGATTTTATGCAGTGTGAAATAGAATAAATGTGTTAACCCTTTTCAAGCTTTAAATGCACTAAGCATATTACTAATACATACACTAATACATATTTTTCTGACATTTCCCCCCTTTTAATACTTTTATTCTACTTTCAAAATAAGCATAAACAGTTTTTTTTCATCTCCTAACCTCTTCCCACTTAGGATTTGCAGTTAAGAGAGTCATTCAATTTAAACTTATGAAAGCATTTTCAATCTTTTAACAGTTCTTCAAACTCAGTACTTTGATATAAGGTTTCAGAAACTGACATGTCTATAAAGTTTTTAATCAGTCTTTTCATGCAGGGGATGCCACAGCAAACAAATACTCCCAGTAGGATCATTCCTACACATATGGCAATGAGGATGTTCATTAGGATAGTACCCCACCCCCCAAACCATTTCTGGAAAAAGTCCATCAGTGGGTTTGGTCCTGGTTTGGTCATGGCCGACACTTGCTGAATTACCTCAAGGTGATTGTCTATTTTGTGTTTATGGTCAGGAATATACGAACAGCACTCCTCCTGGATTAAAGCACAAGTACCACTTCTCGCCGCTAGGGTGAAGTCGAGAGCCATGCGGTTTTGAAGCACTACAGTTCTCATGGCATTCAGTTCATCAGTCACCAATTTGAGAGCATAAAAAGTTGCATTACTCATTACTTCGAGAAGTTTAGAGAGTTTTCTTAGCTCCCAGATCAATTTCACTGCTCCATATGCTGGTAATATACCTGCCCACGATATACCACTGTCACTCAAGTCCATGTGTGTCAGTCCATTGCCTATAGAATGATGGTTTTTCCAACGTGCATCGATTTGCCCCACTGGATTTATAGGTTTCTTGACGACTTCTCGGACATTCCGAATTTTTCCTCGAGGCAAAACTGCACTGTGTCGTATGGCCGGAACCAGGTAGCCCAAAAAACAACTGCTGGACCAATTCTCAGGCAACCACTTGTATGCCTTCCTGCCACATACAAAACAACAGTCCTCTACTTTAGTAGTAACTTTGCTATGAATATACAGTCACCCTGCATGAAACATTTTTCTATCAATTATAGACAGTTGTTTATAAAGAACAGAATTATGTTTTACTTCATTAATTGTTTTGTGCATCAATTCAAGAAATGAATCATAGTTTGTATTACAATAAAAACCTGCATTGTTAGCTTTAGTGTAATATTTATAAGGAACAGTCACATTGCAATTGCTCCAACCCACCTGAACAGTATCATTTTTATAAAAACACACAGTTCCCTTTTGTGGAACAGACAAGTGCAATGCTATTTTATCTTGTGATGTAATGGTTGAGGTATCATAAATCAAGTTTTCCCAGGTCTTGTTGACCCCTAGGGGGACTGTAGTCATTAATAACCCCCACCGTATGCTGTTGGCAAAGCTGTGCAAATCCAGCAATTCGAAACATTGAAAGTCTCAGCATACACATATTTAATTGCCTGGTAAGTGTTGAAGTTTGGGTGCCAGTCTATGAGTAACGCTTCACGTTTATTCAGTTCAGTTTGTGTGGCTGGAAAAAGGAATGGCCACAGCAAAAAGATTATTGTCACTAGTACAGTTAACAGGACGATTATTCAATACTTCTGAGGAAATGGTTGTTCTGCATTCCTATTTTTTCTGGATTCTATCATTTTTGCTCTTGACATGTGACAAGATTTTTGTCCAGTTCAAAGTTCTTAACTAGTTTGCAGTGCATCAGGTGGATCCACGAGGCATGCTCTGCGATCTTGACTGCAGTGGGTGTTGACAGAAGCACTTGATATGGACCTTCCCACTTTGGTGACGTCCAATTCTTCTTTTTTATTGTCTTCACCCAGATCCAGCTACCTGGAGCCACTGCCACTTCTGATGGTCTGGTTTGTTCTTTATCTGAAACAGAATTTAACTGCAACAGATGTTTAGAATTCAACAAATTTCTCATATACTCTGCTAGTGTACAGTCGGCTTCCTGGTCTGCAGGCATGAGAGTTTTCCACTGAGGTATATAATAAGCCCTTCCAAATAGTTTTTCAAAAGGAGTCAATCCTTTTGCATTCGGAACAGTTCTCATGCTCAACAGTGCCAGGGGCAGACAGTACACCCAGTTTCTCTTTGTTTCTGCTATTAACTTTCTTAGCTTACTCTTTAAAATCCCATTATGCCTCTCAACTAACCCTGCAGATTGTGGATGATATGCACAATGATTTTTTAAAGAAATACCAAAATGTCTACTTAACTGTTGTATGGTTTGGGTTACAAAGTGTGTGCCGTTGTCACTGTAGATCCTTTCCGGAATGCCGAATCTAGGGATGATTTCTTTAACGAGAATTTTGGCTATGGTAGCCGCATTTGGATTTTTAGTTGGAAAGGCTTCCACCCATCTGGAAAACATATCTATAATGACAAGACAATACTTCTTATTTTCACATTTGTTCAATTCTATGAAATCCATACAGACAGTATGAAATGGATACGGTGGTGTAGGGAAACTCCCTTGCTTGGGCTTTAATGCACCTTGTGCATGATGTTTGTTACCAACGTGGCACATTAAACAAATTTTTTTAGAGTAGTTTAAGAATCCATATGTCGTGAACACTCGGTTCACCAGCTGTACCATCCCCCCTGTTGAGACATGGCATTGCTCATGGCTCAACAAAGCTGCATATCTAAACAAATTAGATGGTAAAATTGTTTTCCCTTCTTTAGAGATGTACAGCCCCCTTTTGAGAATTGCTCCTCATTTTACCAATCTTCAGCCTGCGTAGTAAGTGTCTGCATTGTCTTTAACATTTCTAAGTCTAAAATCTCAGAGGGTTGTAATTCCTCATTCAAAAGAAATACTTCTGAAGCTGCCTGTTTTGCAGCTGTATCAGCTCTCGCATTACCTTTTGAAATCCTATCCTGTTGCTTGGTATGAGCTGTGCATTTACAAATAGCTACTTTCTGAGGTAACTGAATAGATTCTAAAAGATCTAAAATAAACTGTGCATGATTGATTGGTTTGCCAGTAGATGTTATCATTCCTCGATTTTTCCACTGTTGCGCAAAAACATGTACAGTAGAAAAAGTGTACTGGCTGTCAGTAAAAATGTTCACACATTTACCCTTTGCTAAGGTACATGCCCATGTTAAGGCAATCAATTCTGCTGCCTGTGCAGATAAATTGTGTGGTAAAGGTTTCGCTTCTATAATCTCAGTATCAGAAACTACTGCATATCCTACTAGGTTCTGTCCTGCAGGACCCCTTTTGCATGAGCCATCCACATAGTATGTCACCTCAGCATCATCCAATGCGACACCCGTGAGATCTTTTCTAGGCAGTGTCTTTTGCTCAATCACCTGCAGGCAGCTGTGTGGTGTGCCATCTGCAGGGGTTGGGAGCAAGGTAGAAGGGTTCAAAGTCGTACATCGTTCAATTGTCATATGAGGTTGGCTCAACAATATAGTCATACAGGAAAGATGCCTAGCAGGGGAAAGATATGCTACCTTCTCTTGCAGTAAAATAATTGCGACTGCATGAGGTACTCTCAATGTGAGAGGGTGGAACAAAACTACTGAGGCCGAAGCCTGTACTGCCATTGCAGCTGCAACTACTGCTTGTACACAGGGAGGTAAAGACTGTGCCACTGAGTCTAGTTGTGATGAATAATAAGCAATAGGGTGTTGCTTGTCCCCATGCTGCTGTGTCAACACTGATGTCATGTAACCTTGCTTACAATCTACAGTTTGGAAAAAAACGTTTATGATAGTTTGGTAATCCTAAAACTAATGAGGACGCTATTAACTGTTTCAGTTTGCAGAAAGCAGATTCTACTTCTGGTGTCCATTGTAACAAATCCTGTGCTGCCATAGGCTTTTTATATATCAGGTTAGGCAGCGGTGCAGATTCCAAGGCATAGTTTGGAATCCAGCTCCGGCAAAATTAGTCATACCCAGGAAGGACATCATTTCCTTCTTGGTAGTGGGTTTTGGTGCTTGCAAAATCTCTACTTTTCTGTCCTCATCTAATGTCCTACCCTCTTTGGATATTGCATATCCTAGGTATTTCACTTGTTTTTTCCAAAGCTGCAGTTTATTCTTGTTTGCTTTATGTCCTTCAGTGGCTAAAAATTGTAATAGCGCTATGGTTTCTTCTTTGCAATCTTGCTGGGTGGGGGCCGCCAGCAGGATATCATCAACATAAAGTAAAATCTGACTGCCTCTTGGTGGGGTAAATCCCACCAAATTGCTTGCCATTTCTTGTGAGAATATTGTCAAACGTTCACAATACCCCTGTGGTAGTCGTGTATATGTATACCTTTTCCCCTGAAATGTGAATGCAAACCAATATTGGCTGTCAGGGTGTATCGGTATTGAAAAGAACGCATTGCTGATATCTACCACAGAAAAATATTTCTGTTGAGGTTCTAAATCATTTAACAGGGTGTGTGGATCTGGCACTGTAGGTGTCCTTGGTATCACTGCGTCATTTACAGCTTGTAAATCTTGGACCATACGCCATTTTCAATTCGCTTTCTTAACAGGAAATAAGGGTGTGTTACATGGTGAATCAGGAGATTCCACCAGCACCCCTTCCTTAAGAAAAGCTGCTATAATAGGTTTGAGTCCTACCTCTGCATCTTTTTTTAAGGGATACTGTCTTTTCTGTGGTCTAAATGCTGACTTTGGTGTGATAGTAACTGGTCCCGTTGTACGAATAAGTCCTACATCTGACTTTCCTGTTGACCAGAGAGTTTCTGGTATATTCTGTAAGGCATTCTCTTCCTCCTTTAATAGGAGTGCTAATCAGCTGTCCTTGCTAGACTGCAAGTGCACGGCTGGGTGGGTCTGAGTTATCCAATTCAACTTATGCATTTGTATTCCCTGCTCTGATAGTTCTAACTCTGTCTGCTTTTCCCATCTCGTGACTTTTTCTCCTAAGTCTACCCATTTTACATTCTTGTCCTTAGTTAAGCTAACATGTGGTAATCGATTAGATTTATAGAGTACAAAGAACTCCTGGGGCAATGAACAGCTGGCTACACTGTTCCCTTCCATATCCCAGTGCAGATTATGTAATATCAATCTGTTTGCACGATTTCTAAGCAATTCTTGCTCATATTCCTTATCGAGTCCTGGTGTGTTACAATAATACAGAGTACAGTGCAACAAATGTTGTTTATCAATGTTAAGGGAGGGGAACTTGCTGATGGCTATGTTCATCAACTCTTTGGTCACTGCCCCTGGACCAGTCATAACCAAGTCCTGGCTGTACCAATAGAACATTTCACCCTCCGATTGCACTGCAAAGGTATCAATTTGTCGCTCTGCTTCCATACCCAGCATAGTCGGAACTACTGCTATACCAAATAGCTGTATAAGGTCTCTGCCCAAGAGGTTTACTGGACATTTTGTGGAAACAACAATTTTGCTTTTCTGGGTCAATCCTGAAACAGGATCAGTTATTGCAATATTATGGGAGAGAGGCTCCCGATACAGATGTCCATTAGCTGCTTTCACTAGTATGTAATCAGGTGACTCTGAATTCTCTGGCAGTTTGGAGGGATGTATCAGGGTTCGTGATGCCCCTGAGTCACACCAGAATTTGACTTCCATCCCTTCTACCAGGAGTGTAACTTCTGGTTTTGTGTCTGCTAAATAGAGCTCTAAGCTCAACAAAGCTAAATCCAATATTTCATTTTCTTCACTATCCGTAACTTCCTGCATTTCCTCTATTTCTTCTGTCACATCCTCTACTCCTTCTATCGCATTCTCATTTGTCCTTTCTCTGCTATCGCCTTCTAGTGATTCTTGACTGTCATATAGTCAGTCCTCACCCTCCTTGTCTTCCGTGGTTGCCTTCTTGTTTTTCTTGCAATCCCTTGCCAAGTGTCCCTTTTTACCACATTTAAAACATTCACCCCTTTTCTTTCACCCTTCAAAGTCCTCTGATCGCTGATCAGATTGTTAATTTCCCTGGGCATTTCTCTTGCCCTTTTTCCCGGATTGTACTACATAAACGTCTGCTCCATCTTCTACAGAAAATACTTGGGCTTTCTTTTTCTTTTTGCTATTGAAATGCCTTTCGGCATGCCTAGCATATTCAAGTAATGACTGTAACCTGCTTGTACGATGATCTACCATGTGCTTTGTAATAAAACTGCTTATGGGTGCAATGCTGCCTTTCAAAAATGCATTCTTTAACTGCTGCTCATATGGGGAATCTTGTGTCTGATCTTCAGGAACCTGCATTCCACAATGGTTATTAAAACATTCTCTAACAGTCTGGCATAATATCTGTCAATAGTTTTACCTTCTTGTTGGATGCATTGATTAATGCAAGTCCAGTCTGCCTTAGGCTTCCATTTCTCAGAGATGCTGTCTGTAAGACCTTTCACTCTGTTGTCTAGCTCTGCGCTGCTATGTGGGAGGGGCCTGAGCGCAGCGTCACAGGGATTCCAGTTGCCACTAATCATGTGCCAATCTGGTCCCACAATTTGTCTGACTACTTTTTCTACCTCTTCTCCATTTAAATTATAACTTAGCCTCATTCCTTGTAAATATTCTAAGAACTTTCTAAAATTAACTTTTGGATGGGGAATTCCCTCAGTGGCTTTCCGGATGTCTATACATAGGGTCTATACACTAGAATAGTTGGGTCCTGACCTTCTTGCCCTGCCTGAGGATTAGGTACTTCTATAAGTGGACATATTTCTTCTTCACTCATAGATCATGAATTCCTACCCATTTGATATAATTCAATGTCCCCTTTTGAGTTAACTGCCCATGTTTGAGACCTGGTCTCAATTTGATCTCTAATAAACGGTTTTGCTTTTGTAGCATCTCTATTTACAGTGGCAGCAGGATATCGTGGGGGTGGACTAACTTGTTCACTTGCTTCATATTCTGGTAAGGGGGGCAGAGGGGCCAATGCTATTACTAAGTTATTGTCCTCCTTATCTAAAAACATTGCTTTTGAATTATTGTTCTTTTGTTCCCTACAGTTTACTTCCTCAATCCACCTGTGTGCCTGAGGAATTCCTAATTGGCACTGCTTTTTTACCCAACCTTTGGAATTGGTTTTAAGCTGTTTGACAAGTTTGATAAGCGAGGATTTTTTCTAATTTACCATCAAATTGATACTTATTAACCCATTTTGAGTAGTATTTAATATTATCAGCATGCTGTGACTGCATGTATTTTGCATCTTCAGTTAACGGCGGATTTTGGGGTCTTTTTGTGCAATTATTACCCATTTTGTTCTACCCTTTTAATTGTTATGCAACTCCTTATTTTTAATGTGGTACCACGGATTTTGTTATAGTCTCTTCAGAATGACTGCCTACCTACTCTGTTTCCCTGATCTATGACAAGACAGTAATCTTTTCTGTCCCTGACTTGTAAAAATACAGTCCTGACAAAAACAATACAAATCTAGTCCCTGATCTAAAACAGAAATAAAAGGTAGATTCACCTTACCTGAGCCCCCGTGACTGATCACCTGGTTCGTGAAAACCCATCCTTCAGTCGCAGATCAGAAAGTGGCTGGCCTCTTTTGTATGACAATTCAGTCAGAGGGCATTTCAAATAAGAAGAACCAATGTGGTTTCGTCCCTGTATAGTTTCAGGCCACCTGGCCTGTCTGATCCAAGGTGAAGTGAGGGTTTCCGGCTCGAAGGACCAATCTGTCAAAGGAAAAAACTTCAAAGTCCAATACACATAAGGTTCAGATAAGGCACATTTAATAACTTGCTGCAAGGAGACAAAAACATGCAAATACAAGATTTTGCCTAACTACTAACGGGAAGTATGCTAATCTTATACTGTTCTACAAGACATAGCCTTCTATGGTTGACATAACTTTCAGTATTGTTCTACAGCAGATGTTACTCAGATTTTCTGCTGACATGACTGGATTTATGAAAAACATTTTGAGAACAACAACCTGGCCTTGGTGGGCTCTAGCCCATTACAAGCTTCTATTGTGTAGTTCTAATACATGTGTTACATTTCAAGGTACTTTTCTAACTTAGACACAAGCAAATGCTGATTGCAGTTCATATTTTCAAGCAGTCTTTGTTCTGATTATCTATAGCTTCTGCAGCTGTGTATTTTCTCACAGCACAAGCGGAACTCCTTGTCTAAGTCTCATAACATTAATACATCTATTCATTATATTCCTGACACAAGCAGAACTTATCTGCTTTCCTGTAAATTTCCAAAGCATAAGCAAAGATTATAACTGCGCATATTTCATGACAATACAAGGTTAGAAAGCATCTGCAATTTGTACAGATTTTATGCAGTGTGAAATAGAATAAATGTGTTAACTCTTTTCAAGCTTTAAATGCACTAAGCATATTACTAATACATGCACTAATACATATTTTTCTGACAACTACATAATATATCACAGATACAGAGAAACTTGTACTCAGATAATGCTGACAATATTATTAGTCCTGCTGATGTCAGGAGCTCATGCTGCAGCAAAAAAGATAAACAGGTGTAAATTTTCCATTGTCTTTATTGCAGAGAGGAAGAGAACTTAGACAATTCACAGCTGCTTACTATGTAGCCATGCCTTTCATAGCAAAACAGACTAATTAGATCAGTCAATGGTTCAAAGCAGCTGTTACCTCTTTTGACAAATTTTCATAAGCAGCATCACAGTATTGAAATGCTAAGCTTTAAACTTCAAATGTTTGTTGTTTATACTACTTTACATTTAAAGATAGTTAGAACTTGTCTGATTGAAGACTACAGGAACAGGGCTCAGTTTTGAGATTTTTTTACTGGTTAATTGGGTAATTTATTTAAAAGCCTTTTCTGATTGCTTGTAGTTATCTAAAGCTGTTTTAAGTTTATTTTTTACTGTATGTAGTCATTTAAAGCTGTTTTAAGTGTATTTTTACTGTTTTTGCCTTATCTTTTCAAAAAAAATTGTCCTTGTTTCCCACCTTTCTAAGCTAGTATAGTCCAGTTTTCAGGCTAGTGCTGAATTCAGGGCTGTTACACTTTTCTGAGTTGCCCATACCTTACTTGGATAGAGGGAGGTTTCTCTGTTCACCTGTGAGTGAGGGTGCTTTGAGCAGCCATTTGTCCCTGGAGGAGTGGTTTTGGCCCAGAAGTTAGTAGTTTGTGGGACATTTTGGGCTAATTTCTGTTCTTTCATTTCCCTGCTGTAAAAAAAACATGTTTGCACAGTTTTGCACATCTGGGCAGCATCGGTTGGCTAGGGCTAAATTTATCCCGGCTTCACCAAGTCTCCTTTTCCGTTTTTCCCTTGAAAGTAGTCTAACTCTCAACCTAAGCACATAAAAAGCATCCTACAGTCCAGCACTTACTCAGACCTAATAAGAAACACTAATATACCCTGACACTTGATTGCCCAGCAGGGCAAGGCTCATTATTCACCCTTCACCAACCAAACAACTAAGCAGCTCACCCTACTATTCAGACATGACCAAAGGGCAATTTCAGGTATACTCTCCAGTCCAGCTGGTGAACCTGGGTATCCTGAGGCAATGTTACAACTGCCTTATCTACACAGACAACCCTCTCCTCCTACCACAAAACATTAACATATGCGAGAGATGCAATTATATAGCTAAATTGGAGGCTAAGCTCTCTCCACCCAAGACTGGTACATGCACTTATGAGGTGAAGGTTAACACTTGACCCACACATCCAGCCTCACATAGACATACTAAACCAGCACTGGCAAAAAATACACATAAATACACAAAATCATACACGGATGCTCTAAATAAAAACTTGCAAAAGCATCACAGACTTCCAAAGCACACACCCAAAAAATCTGCACCTCCCTTCACAAACCAGACAACAGATAAAACACAAAATCAGTGTGCCGCACAATCACAGCCCTTATGGTGAAATAACATACCTAACACACTAGTAATAGGTGACTCTATAGTCAGGCACACTGATGTCCCACTCACTAGGCTGGACAAGGAGAAGGTTACTGTTAGCTGCCTGTCGGGAGCCAGAATCCGACACATAACACAAGCACTCAGGTCACTCCAGAACAAGTACAAATATGACTCTGTCATTGTTCATGTTGGTATGAATGACCTGAGATGTACCTCCCTGGACTACATGAAAAGAGACATGGAAGAGCTCGCTGATCATGTAGCCCAGGTGGGTATGACCCTGAACCTGAGTAGCATCCTGCCTTCACCAAGAATGATACCACAGTATAAAGAAAAATAATGATCAATTTCAGCAATTGGCAAAGCTTTCTGTGTCATTCAAAGGGGATCCAGTGTCTGTCAGCCTGGGAGGACATGCTCGACAGGCCTCATTGCTTCGCAAGAGATGGCTTGCACCTGTCACCCCTAGGCTTTTGTATACTGGCCAAGGCTTTTGCTGCCCCCATAGTGCCTTTTTTAGGCAAGGCTCAAAAGTCAAACTCACCTCCATAAACAGCACAAATAAAAAAATGAGGATTATGCAACACAGCACCAGGAGTTTAAATCTCAATATGCATGCACTCAAAGCGCTCCTCAGTATGGAGAACATCGACATCTGTGCAGTAACTGAAACATGGTTCAAGGCTCCTCAGAGCACCCCAGCACTACCGGGCTACAACTCATACCACACATTTCGGCCACAGAACATGGACCGACACACAAAAGAAGGGGATGTATCAATATTCATCAAGGATACCTATACCGCCAAGTTAGTGGCGCAGCATGGTACCTCGAGATTATCCATGTGCAACTAACATCAGGCAAATCTGCAATGCAAATTGTGGCCTGCTACAGATAACCTTCCATGACCCAGGACCACCACTCCGCCTTTCTGGAGACACTGGAAAACATGAAGGTCCTACAGAACACCCTGATATTGGGTGATTTCAATTACCCTACTGTTAACTGGGAAAACTACTCAAGTACAAACTCCCTTGTCCAGCATTTCTGGAATTTATCAACTCAAATGCCCAGGATCAGCTGGTAAACTCCCCTACCAGAGGTGAAAACATATTGTACCTGGTCATCACCATCATGGGTGACAGGTGTTCCACACCAGAGGTCAACCCATCACTGGTTAGATCAGATCATAAATTAGTCAGTCTGGATGTCCACACCCCACCACCACCCCCAACTAAGGAAACCACAGTAAAAAACTTTTCTAAAGCAAACTTCACCTTACTTAAGACAGAGGTGGTAAGTTTCACAGCCCCCATGCTAAAGGATAATGCTGCCCAAGATGCAGAAACCTTTACAAATGCACTCTATGAGCACCTACAAGGATGCATGGAATGTGCCATCCCTAGCAAAACCAAAACTCACTCCCCTAAGTGAAGGAAACCAGTCTAGTGGACCCTTGCCATAAACAGGCTATACAATAGAAGGAGGAAACTAGTTAAAAAAAGCAAATCCTAAGAAGGAAAGACATCCCTGATCAGTATCAGTAAGAAACTAAGGTCCCTCATAAAATCCTCCAAGGCTAACTTTGAAAGAAAAAAAAAAACAAGGATTTGAAAGATAACCACAAAACCTTCTTTAGCTATGTCAAGAATCTAAGTGGCAACTCACAGATATGCTCTGAGCTAGTGCAAAATAGCACAAAATATACTAAACTCACTGATATTGCCAACATCATGGCAGTTAGATTCAGTGCAAACTTCACCCCCAAAAGGGCCCACAACAATACCGGAAAAGTGTAGTGTCCTGGAAATCACAGATGCACAGGTGAAAACAGCCCTTTCAAAAGCCAAAAGCGTCAATGGGGCCAGATGGTGTCCCAGGCTGTGTCTTGCATTAACTACAGAACAAGCTAACCCCCCACCTAAACACACTGTTCGGCCTCATACTCTCCACAGGCTACATGCCCATAGAATGGCACACAGCGATGGTTATTCCACTCCACAAAGACGAGGCCACAATTGACCCTAGTAACTATCGCCCCATAAGCCTGACTAGCCTGGTCTGCAAGGCTATGGAGTGCATCATCATGGAACTCATTAATAAAGACATTGAGAACCTCCAAACACTTGACCCAGCCCATTTCGGCTTTGTTAAGGGCAGATCATGCCTACTAAACCTGGTTGACTTCTTCGAGACAGTCACCAAGGCCATTGATGAGGGGAAGGTAGTTCACACAGCCTACCTTGACCTCGCCAAGGCTTTTGACACCATTTCCCACTCAGGAATTATAGAAAAACTCACCAGCCTGAACAAAAACCCCTACATCACGAGATGGGTTGCCAACTGGGTTACAGACAGAACTCGCATGGAAAGAATAGTGGGCTCCAGGTCTGACTCTAAACCAGTCACAAGTGGTGTCCCACAAGGCTCGGTCCTATGACCCCTACTGTTTGGCATATACTTCTCAGAAGTACAGGCAACACAGGAGGACTATGGCTAACCAAGTATGCTGATGACTGCAAACTGGGAGCCATAACTGACTCACCGGCTGACACAGACATTCTCCAAAAGGGCCTTACTGAGACGGACACCTGGTGTCAAAGTCATGGCCTCAAGCTAAATGCCAAAAATGCATAGTCATCCTGTTTGGGAAAAACAAAACACCCATGAATTACCACATAAGTGGCAGCCCCCTTAATACAGAAGACATAATAAGAGACCTGGGGACCCAGGTAGATAGTATTCTCTCCTTTGACCATCATATTGCCAAAGTAGTTAGGAAATCCTTCTATGTTGCCCATCTAATTACTAAAAGGTTTGCATCTAGAAATAAAGAGGTTATAGCGCCTCTCTACTCATCACTCATCAGACCCATCATAGAGTACAATGCCTCATTTGGGATGTACCTCACAAGACACTTCCAACAGCTGGGATGTCCAGAAAAGTACCTCACCAAGAGAATTACTGGTCTCAAACATATGTCCTTTGCAGCCCGACTGAAAAAACTCCAGCTATACTCAGTGGCATATCGCTTACTCAGAGGTGATCTCTGCCTGACTTACAAAGCCATGTCCAACTCAGAATTGATGGACATGCTCCACCTAAAGAAATCCAAGTCACTGCGAGCCACTCACTCTAGTGAGCTAAACCTCACCACAACAATAAATAGAACATGCAGGATGGATAGATTCCTGTCACAGAGACTCCCCATGCTTTGGAACAAAATTCCTAACTACATTAGGCAGAGACCCTCACTAACACTCTTCAAGAGATACATTGACGAGTGGCTGGGTAACAGAAAATACACCCCTGGGATCACTTCATTGGCTCTTCTTGACAGAGGCTCAGTTAATTAATCAATGGGGCGGTGAAAGCTGACACACTCTGGCTAGGCTTATAAATGCCCTTGGGCAGATAGCCTAGTACCTACCTATGAACCTATGAAGATAAATTGAATGTTGTATCAAAGATGTCTGTGACATTTAGAGAAAAGTCAGAAAATATTTTTCTTGTAATTCTTGTAAAGTATCAGCACATTTACCAAAGTGTGGGGGAAGGGTACTGTCAATTCACCTTGGACTACTAAAAGACATTCTGAACAAAGTCCTGGAATTTAGGAAGTTTTTTGGTTGCAGTTGTATAACTCCTTAGTATACTGTAAAACAAGCCCTGAGGCACACACAAATGAGGGTCATTCAAGAAATCAAAGAAGCAGTCCTGTTACAGAAGGTATATAAGATGACAGTGACTAACACTATTCCCATTATATGTTAATGGCATGGGGATACACAATTACTTCCTTATGTCTAGCATGACTCACATAAAACAGACTTGAAATGTATTACAGGAAAGTGAAAGGCTTCAACAAAAATAAGATCACATTAATATCTCAAGCTAAATTGGCAGCCATTTTGCAGAAAGCATACTAAAATTCTTTAAGAAGCAGTCAGAATGATTGTGAGGTGTTAAAATAGCACAGAAAACAAAGTGAAATTCAAAGATGGAATGTTCCTTTAAAAAATACATACTCTGCACCAAGGATAGCATGTGCTTAATTTACTCATTGCATTAACAGATACAGGACTGCTATTCTATATCTGCAGATCAGCTGTTACGAAGGACATGACAATGATATTAGTCTTATGCTGTTGCCTAAAAAACAAACTGCTTGGAAATTTCTTTTGTACGTGTCCAGTCATGTGGAACCCAAGTCTAAAAGTCTAAAATGCAGTTCAGAAAAACTCCTCAACAATGATCAGGGACACGCATGCCTTGATTTCAATAACAAAAAAATAGAGTAGTTTAGTGCCTTTAACTCATTACATCCAAGTGCTGCTTCCAGGTGCATCTGCAGTTAACTCCTACAATGCCTCTAGGCATCAAATATTGCTTGTTCACATTTGCATCAATAATTCCAAAACCATGCTATGTACAAGGTTTTAAAATATTTCATCTTAAAGCTTACACAATGGCAAACTCAGCTGCATTAATATTTGACCTCCGTCTAGTGCAAGTAAATAGGTATTAACTATTAGTTTTATGATATTAATTTATACAGATATAATTTTCACATTTTTCTAAATATTACAACAACCAAGTAATACAGACAGAACTCCTTATCCTCACATGAAACCTTCCAATTAGATGAATAAAATGCTGCTGACAGTATGTGTGTAACTTTAGTGGTTATTGTGATATTGTAAATTGTTTACAAAATATTACAAAGGTAATTGCTACCGTGTTTACTGTGACTTATAAAATTCAGTTTAAGACCTAGAACCTAAAGAATACTACTACTACCACTATAAAAATTGTTTGTGCTGAAGGGTTTGCCATATATACTTCTTTCATAACCCTTATTGTTCCATAGATATGAACATTTGTTTGAAGTGTGAAGATATAATTTGATTCTGTCAAAAGGCTTAGGCTCCGCCCATTGTAAGTTGCAGTGTAAACTTCCTGAGCTCCATTGAAGTAAATGTTTTTTTTTTTTTGTTTTTTTTTTTCGGCATGCACACTGTGATGCAGCTTCCCTTAAGAGTTTCTGGAATAAGTTCCACAGACATCAATGCTTTTTAATCAGATTTATGCTTACATTACACTGCTTAGATACATGTGGCTCACACAAGTCTTTTCCTGGTTTTATTTATTTATTTATTTCCGGTTTGATTACCAGGAAAGTCCACTGGGCCCATAGGACCTGTTTTCAGTGGAGGCCCGGGAAGAAAAGCTCGAATAAACATAACACAATACAAATATCAGAGATACATCGATACATAGTATAGGACATACAGAGAGATGCATAGTATAGGACAGTTACATAATATGCACAGAGTAACACATATTCAAATAAAATAGCTTAAGGTTGTTCTGAGGATTATGCAGATACATTTAAGCAAACATTCTAATTAACACAGCAATAAAATTAATGTAGAAAACACTTTACAAGCATTCATTTTTGATGCTATTTACAATATTTACATAGTTTTGTTGTGTGTTAGGTAGCTCTTGGAAATGTGGAGAGCTTCGACACACTCATGGTGTAGTAAATGTAGGAGATTTAGAGAGGTTGGGAACCTGTGAGGAGTCCTCAAGGGGGCAAATACTTAGACAGAAATTAGGTAGGGTGATGGTTGGTGCATTTCCATTTAGTGGACAGGTGTTTGAAAAGCTGAGATTTAAACATATCTGAGTTTGATATAGTTCTTAGTGTGGGAAGAAGGGAATTCCATTTCTTGCCTATGGAGAAAGAGAGGCATAGTTTCCCAGCAGGACGTTTAGGCTTGTAGATGGCTATTAAGTTTTGAAAATGAACATAATTCAGTGCATATATTCTGCAGTGATTGACCAAAACTATTATCTGTTTAGGCAACCTTTTTCAGGATACTCTTGATTACAAATGCAACTGACCAAAGATGCTGACTCTACATACCCACAGTAGCTCTGATTTTCAGGGATGTCTATGGCTTTGCCTTAAATACTGTCCCATACCTCAAGAAATTGTAATTTTGTGACAGAATAGGGAGTTACTAAAAGCTTTATATTGCTGTCAGTCTGTGTTGATGTTCTGATTTATCTTATGACCCTAGTCTGTTAGACAACACGAGGGCAAGCCAAATGGTGAATGCAGAAAAAAAAATTAAACCAGTGATTAGCTACAGCATAACATTTTACACTGACTGTTTGGCTTTCCCTAAGTTAACCTAACAGACCATTTGAATTCACAGAATATCTGCACTCTGCAGATAAAAATCAAAAGTAAGAAGTCACTCTTGTTAACTGGTGACATTAAAGCTTGAAATTCTAAGATGCTGCCCTCCACAGTTCTTGTGACAGATATGCTACAAATGGCTTCAAATCTCTTAGAAACACTAATCAGTGGCAAAGTAAGGTTCATAACATAAAGTAAGATAATATCAATACGTAATACAGCAAACACTGAGGCAAGGATTCATTATAGTCCCATAAACAGAAATAAAACTTTTTCTATTGCTAGCTTTGAAATCAAAACTATGTGGTGATAAAACAGCAGATATTTAAGTAGTAGACCCGTCTTGATGATAAAAATAATATGCTGATAAAAACTGAAATGACAGCCTGTCACCCTAATGCTTAGCTATCTAATCACTAAGTCAAGATACTTTTTGCTTTCTAATATGACATCTCACTTGTACTTCAAAACTATGAGCCTGCAAAGTTATAGGTGTAGTACAATACTGAAAGGAGCAAAGAGCCCTACTTGCTGATAATTATACCAGCAGTAAAAACGTACTGCTAGCTATACCCTACACTCCAGAACTTTATCAACAGTAAGATGAGGACACAACCCAAAAGTGAAAATGACCTTTCCAGCTAAATATTTGTCATCCCTGGACCAAATAACACCAATATCTCTGGTCCTTGTAGCAAGACTTCCATGCTGGGCCCACTTCTTACACTTTTTTAAACTATCTTCTCTGGAATCTCCCTAATACCAGCTGTCACCTCTACACTGATTACATTGTTCTCCTTAAGGAGAGTAAATCTTCTTCCTGCTTACAGAAAAACATTTTAGGCTCACTTCATAGCCATCTAGAACTGGCTCCCCAAAAATAAACTACTTGTTAATACTCAGAAAAGCTCCCCGATCCTATTTTCCACTCTCCAAATCCTTAATTGTATGCACAATGTTACCTTTACAGACCCCCCCACACTCTTCTTTCTCTCTCATCTGAGTGAACAAAGATATTTAGCCCTTCTTTTTGACCATCAGCTCTCCTTTCTTAAAGTTTTGTCTTAGCTTAGGCTCTCTTTTAGCACTGTTTCTACATCTGTACCAATTAATGTTTAATTTATTTTCTGCATCTTCTTATGTTCTTGTCGGAGCTTTTCTCCCCGGGCCTCCACCTAAAATTGGTTCTTTTAGGTCCAGTGGACTTTCCCGGTAAACAAATGCAATAACTCAATCAATCAATCAATCAATCAATCAATCAATCTCTCATCTCTTACTAGAGAGGTTAAGAAAGCCATAGTCATAACTGTTGTTCTACCCAGACTTGAATACAGATTGCTCATAACTGCCGTGGGCTCATCACACAATACCATTCAGCTACAAAAAGCTAAAAAATCAAATCCTGATATTTATTAACCTTTCCTGTAGATTTGAACAGCATTACATCAGTCTCAAAGGGAAATAGCTACCAGTGTGATAGGGTACTCTACTTTATAATGTTGTTGTGTCTTTCGGCTTTTCCCGGTTAGGGGTCGCCACAGCGGAACTCCGGTCCACTAATGATTGGTAGCTGATTTTTACAAGCCGAGTTACCAGCCCTGACGCACGACCTTCAATGAAGGTACGCCCAATCACGCATGTCTCCACGCAGAAGATGCTCTAGCTGAGAATCGAACTGGACAGCATCTTACTGTGAGGTGACAATGCTACCGCAGCACCACCACTGCGGGTACTCAACTTCATAATACACTTACATATAAACTTGGTAACCAGGGTTTCTTCCCCTCTTCTCAATAAATTGTGTTTGAATACTTCCAACTACTCTCTTCAAAACACCAATTATGTTCTCATTTCCATACCTTCTTTTACTTTTGCTATCTGTGAGGAATTCTTCTCTAAACTGACTCCAGATTGTTGGAACATACTACCCAAACCCATGATGTTGCAAATAAACTTGTCTCATCCAACAAGTCACTTCATTCCCACTTGCTTGAACAAAGCATGTGTATTTGCTTTAGAAGCAATGGTTAATATATTTTCTCCATGTCTGAGCTACCCCCTCTCCTGCTCTACAAAGTAATTTCTTACCCACTTCCCCATTCTCTCTATTTCTTTCATAAGAATGCAAAGTTACACAGCTGCGACTAGTACTTTATAGAAAGAAACTTCCTGACTATGCCTGTGGTTGCTTTATTATTAAATTTATAATAATTCATGATAGCATCACCTAAGGGGCTCTGTCCTAGGCCCATACTTGCTTAGGTAGTATCTTTCAGATCTAGCGTTTTCATCTGAGATATTCTTTATTCTGTATTCCGATAGCTTGAAAAAGGGTAAACCAATTACAGGTGCTATAGACAGCTCACATCTGCAAAAGAACATTATAAATTGAACATTTGTGCATATAAAATAATTAAGCAATAACTGACGATGTGGTGTGGTATATTGAAGATTTACACATGGTTGGTGTGGCTTAATAATGAGGGTGAAGCCTGAGTATTAAATAAAGCCAGATGTGGGTAAATTTCAATATACCACAACCATGGAGTCAGTTATTGCTATTATACAATGATATTATTCAAGAAAAAAAATACTTTTCTTAAATAATGTCTTTGTATAATGCCTCCATGCTGCCCTTCCACATCTTCTTGGTATCCCGGGACTTTTTCTGATGTATGAGGAATTTAGAGACAACTAACTTTATGAATGCTTGAAGTTATCAAAGCGTAGTAGATGAGAATTACAACTTGTGTAGGGGATTATACAGGAATGAGAGATATAGTAAGTGGTTCCTTGAGACAGTAGCTGATGCATGGAATAGTCTAGCAGATTATATTAAAACAAGCCCTAGCATAGATGTTTTTAAGAACATCATGGACACATTATGGGAGTGAAAGTTTTATTTTACAGGCAAGGTAGAAAGGCATTATTGCCTGTGCCTGAAATAGTTGCATTTATGTATAAATCAGCTTAGTCATTCTTCTTTAAAGATGATTTTTCTTCGTACTCACATTTAGTTTTTTTTTTTTTTGCTAACTCCATCATGTTTTCTAATGTTTGTTTGGCAGTTATATGTAGAGACATTAGAATGCCAAGATTACTGCATGATAGATCAAAGTAAGCATAGCACAATTACAAAGCTCAACACATAGTACTTTGCCATATTGAATCAAGACATATGGCTTATCAAATAATCTTGCAGAGAAATTAAATCCACCAGAGAAAAGGTTTGCATCACACATCAATAGCTATAGCATAAAAAGGCTTGTTTTTGTACTACGACACCTCCCAATTCTGCATTTTAAAATATAATCAGTTTGTACAGCCCTAATAATAAAAGGAACCTTTTGTAAATCCACAGTTGGGCAATCATGTTCTTTTAAATAACTCCCTGTCATTAAAACATTAGAAAAGGTGAAAGCAACTTGAAAGTTCTTATATCACTGTAATAGTTGTCAGTAATTAGCAAGGAACCAAATAAGGCAATACGGGATAGACAGGAGTAATGGACTCTGCTCCACTCTCTCAACTAGTTTGTGCAGATGTATTAGTGAAAGCACATTAGCCAATAAGAGCATTGCAAGAAGAACATGTCAGAACAAGTCTGATGCCAACCATTTTATCATTCATGATGCAGACATGTCCTGTTTCTGCAGATGTATTCTGTTGGTGTATAACAGGAGACAAGCCTTGTTAAGTTTTTGTGAAATACTTATATACATGGCACCTTATATTCATGATTTGAAATGCAGAAAAGTGCATCTAGATAACAAAAACCTAAGGCTGGAAGGCATATTTTGAACTGACATGCTGAAAAACAACTAAAAGCAAGGAGGAAAATGAGAAATGTTCATTACATGATCTAATGGTGGACAAATAATACGGGAAAACAGGATGTGGAGGTACTCTAGATAGTAAAAGTAGAGACATTATCCATATAAAATAGGAAGCAAACATTTCTTCCTCTGTTGTAAGAATTGTTGATACCTCCATTTATAGTATGGGATAAAGATCAGGAAACATGCATTCTTAGCAGCATTTACAGAATGTAGGTTGTTTAGTGAAGGACGTCAATATAGGCTCTACAGTGCAATACAAATGAAAACATTGAGATTTAAGGAATTTTGTGTACACATTAAGATGTAAGAGACAGAAAGTATTACAGGAGCATTATATAATATTTTAAGCACTGTATAAAACATAAACAGCAAGATGGCCTTATTTTTCAGAGGCACAAATTAAAGGCTAACAAAAAGAGTTGCATGTGATTAGAACAGTATTGCTGAAACAACTCAAGATGTTTAACATTAGTAAAACGGATCTAGAGCACTTCCATTGCAATATAAGAAATGGGTGATTAGTATATTAAGAATTAATTTTAACTTACTAGAAATCGTAGCTAGTGGAATAATTGAGCTCTATGGTTATCATCTGCTGGAAAACTATATACGTTGGACTACATTGATGTCTTATACCATTTTATCATGTTATCTTATTTGCCCCTTTTATTTATAAACATGACTGAAATATACAATAAACAAAACAAAATATTGGCAGTGACAATGCCATGTTTATTTTTTATCTAACATCAGATTGCTTCTATTTATAATAATGACGCATTTTATACATAGCTGTTAGCAAAACTGATGTCAACCTCTTCCTCCTTTTGAACATTATTTGGAGGTTACACAATGACAAACTTCCATGTGAAGCTTAAATCTTCTAACAAGCTTGTCAGATACAATTAAAAAAGGGCAAATTCAGGCAATGACAAAATTAAAGTGTTTCAGTCTTAACATCCTGCAGGGCTTAGCCAGGCCAGAATACAGAATTTTATAACCTTAGTTTTAATGTTAAATACTTCTTCTTCTTTTGGCTTTTCCCAAATACTAAATCATTAAATTTACTTAAATGTTGTGCAAAAACATAGTTCATAGGTTCATAGGTAGGTACTAGGCTATTGGCCCTAGGGCCTATATAAGCCTAGCCAAAAAATGTATATAAGAAGTGCATTTTAATATGTCACTTCCAGTATATATTATACTATGATATTTCAGCTAATATTAAGCTGCACTAAATTCACCAGATAAACTGCAGCCATCTCTCTCAAACAGTGTATCAGACACAGGGCAGACATCTTTGTTTATGTCACCGCTATATTTAAGACATAGGGCTAGTACAGATAAAGAACTGGAGTGGTGCAAATGGTAGTATGCCATTCTAGAATTGTGTATTGCACTGTGACTGGAATCACTAATTATATGTTTGGATTCCTGGAATGGTTAATCAGAGATTTCTTTACTAAATTAAAACACCTAGAATCGTATGTTTACAATTTATTTCTACCCAAGCAGTTATCAAATTCATCAATTTCAAACACAGAATATAATTTTTTACATTAATAAGTTGGTTGAATTCTTGACAGCATTCTATATTTTCGGAGAACTATAACTATGGTATGAAAATTTAATATGCAAGTGATATCTCATGTATGGATAGTTTTTTTTCAATTCAACATTGACTAATTCAGAAGTCAAAAGCATTAGCAACTGTTCTTTGTTCAGATGGTGTTCTCTAATTTGCATGAAAAATCTAATCTTTGCATTGTGCTGGATCTACTCACTAAATTTAATATTTGAGAAAGAAATTTCAAACCTTTACCCCACAGTCAGTTTGTATAGCAGGTGTGGTGTCACTATTCATGGTTAAATGTGGGCTGTGCAGGTTAAACATTCATATGAAAACACATTCCATAAAACAAAGGTAAACAAAACACCCAGCCAGGCATGTGTCATTCAAAATGTATCTGAAGATACATAAACTGGTCTCTCAACCTCACATTTATTTTGCCAAGAAAGCACACACCTCCTTTTACAGTAACCATGTCCTATTAGAATTTAAACTCTGTAATACTCACTGCAGAAAACAGAATTATATTTGTTATTGCTTATGGTTAACTAAACAATTCCAAAGATTCTGTGTCACCAAGTGTGGCTAAAACAGCTAATTTACTTTAAGCTGGCCACAGACTGTTTCTTTCTTTGTGACATCAGTATAGGATAGACAACAAACTCACAGTGAAAAAAAAGGCAGAATTGCATTACTAACATCTCAACCCCTAGTAAAATAAGGGACTAGTTATCATTTAGCTTAATGGACAAACTGCTTACAAGAACAACTGATATTTGTTCTAGTTATAACATTGGTCATGTTCCCAGGGAGCTGACTGACAGGTAAAATTACTTCCTTCTAACATAAAACTGTAAAATGGCCTGCAGATAATGTAGCTTTCTTCCACAAACCCTTTCTCTGCTGGCAAATTCATTCTCTTAAAATAAGACCTTTGCAAATGTTTAAATAGCTTCATTAACACAACTTACTTCTTATAAAAGCACCATGCATTCATTTTGTTTACTGTGATCAATAAACATTACATTTCTATCCATTTTACTGAAAACATAACTTTAGCCTGCAGGGCAACATTCTCAGCTTCATTTTTCTGTTGTCCAGGTAACAAGAAAGTTTTCATTAGGTTCACACTCCCTTCATAGGAATTATAGGATGTTCATGGCATTGCCCCCCCCCCCCCCCCCCCAGTGTCATGTCATCACTAGTGAGGTCAGATCACAAACCTGTCTCCTTTGAAGTAAAAATCAACTCAGAAAATTCAGCTAATCCAGTAACAGGAACTATTCTAAGGCAAACCACATCCTATTAATTGACAGTTTGTCAAAATTTAAGGTAGCCTAACTCTGAAACAACAGCTATGTATGCAGAATTATTTACGGGGTCTCTATACAAGTGTAAATGGCTGTATAGAGGCTGCCATACCTACCAGAAGTAAACCCAAAACAAACACTAAAAACAAACCTGACTGGTGGAATCCTCACCTAAAAAAGGGTATATAATAAAGGAAGAAAACTCATGGCCAAACCCAGGAAGAGCAACTCTGTTTAAGACAAGTGCTCTGTTATACAAATAAACAAGAAACTAAAAGGTCTAATTAACTTCAACAAGACCAGCTAAGAAATCAGGATAGCCTTGCAGGCTAAGAACAATTACAAGGCCTTCTTCAGCTATGTCTGGAAGCTTAAAGGTAACACACAGTGGCATGCTGAACTGGCGGAGAATGGTACCACCTTCACTGATGAGGGTGACATAGCAAATCTACTAGCTGATAAATTCATCTCAAACTTCACTCTCCACCCCCCACCCCAGCTCCACCAGGTAAAACAACATCCCTGACTGCCGCCAGAGCAGTTTAAAACATGATCTATAAGGACTGCTTGAGGCACTCTTCATCTACAGCCTTAAAACAGGCTATTTTCCAGGTCAATAGAGGACCACAAAAGTCACTCCCCTCTAGAAGGGGTGACCACCAACTAACGAAAGGAACTACAGTTCCATCAGTTTAACAGGCAAATATGCAAAGCCATGGATTGAATTATCATGGAAATAATAAACAAGGACATTGGAGGACATTGGCAACCTACAGACACTAGAACAATCCCAATTTGGCTTTGTTAAGCAAAGGTCATGCCTACTTGACCTGGTAGGCTTCTTTGAGAGGGTGACCAAGGCAATGAATGAGGGCAAAACAGTGTATACAGCACATCTTGACCTAGCAAGGGCATTCAACACAATACCCCACTCGGGTATTGTTGACAGACTCTCTGAGTTAGGCATACATTTCTACAATATTTGCTGGATTACCTGGTTACCAGTAGAGTATTCTAGAGCTCTGTGCTGAGCCCAGTCCTATTTGGCATTTACTTCTCAGAATTCAAGGCTAATGTCCAAGGTCACTGACTGACCAAGTTTGCAGAAGACTGTAAACTGAGACCTATTATAGATTCCCCCTAAGACACAAACGTCTTGCAAATGTGCTTAACACAGAAAAATGACTGGTGCCTAAATCATGGCCAAAGACTAAATTCCAAAAAATGCATTATTATGCCCTTTGGGACACTGTCTACCCACGTTAACTACTGTATAAATAAAACACCTCAAGTGTCAACCCAGTAATAATGCATCTGGGAACATATAAACATGTAGACAGCAATCTGGCATTTGCCCAACATGTGGCTAAGATAATAAAAAAATAATTTTATGAAACCCAACTTTTAGGTAAGGGTATGGCATCCAGGTCCAAGGAAGGTATTGTACCACTCAAGTTGTCCCTTATTAGACCAGTCATTGAATACAATGACTCCTTTGGCATATATCTAACCTCACACTTGAAACAGTTGAAATGCCCACAAAGGGTTCTTACCAGGAGAATTCAGGGCATGAATACCCTGTCTTACACTGATCACCTAAAGGTTCTATCTCTATAGTCTGTCTCCTACAGGTAGCTGAGAGGGGATCTTTGCCTGGCTTATAAGGCTTCTACAGACCCCAGCATTGATGGAAGTATTGCACATGTGCAAAACAAAATAGAACTAATAACACTAGATCCAGGGATCTGAACTTTGCTTGTGACATAAGCAGAACATGTGCCCCAAAGAATCCCCACACTGTGGAATAGGTTCCTCATCAATGTAAAACAGAGTCCATCCCTGACCCTATTCAAATGAAACCTTAAAAATTGGATGAGAAATTGTAAATTTACTCCATGTCTGGTACTCATGTGCCTTATGAACAAAGGCAATCAATAAGAAAAGTTTTACCCAAACTAACCCACCCCCCCACCCACAAATCCTTAGTTACCTTCCCTACTAATACCCCTGACACTGTATAGACACCCATTATACTCAGGACTTAAATGGTATGGGTTGTGCAGCTAGGCTTGTAAGGACCCCAGTGACCATTAGCCTACTAACCTATGAGCTTATGAGTCTTGCAAATATTACCCCTTGTGAGATTCGACCATAGACTGTACTCTCTTATCAAAAAGGACTATGCCAGTCATGCCTGGGGTGAATTTATGAATACCCATCCAATTATTTGGGTCCCATTTGAAGGAAGATAGCATATTACACTGCTGTAACTGCATGGAGAGGATATTTCTGAGGTTTTGGAGATATCGAGTAACAAATCTGCCTTGCCACCTTGTTCTATTGATCTGTTGATGCAAGTTTTGATCCCTTGTTCTTGCATCCATGGGACTACTTGATTTGTGAAGTAACAAGAAATCCTGCACCACTGGGTCCCAGGTAATTCAGCATGCCAGGCACAGGTCTCCTCTGAAGACTGTAAAAGACTCAGATAACAGGGGCAGTGCTTCTGTTAATGGGTTAATTAATAGGTTCATAGGTTCATACTAGGCTATCTGCCTAGGGCATTTACATGCCTAGCCAGAGTGTGTTTGGCTTTCACCACCCATTTTAAATTAATTTTGCTATGCCCTTTTTCTAGGTTAGTATACTGTGCCTCTGACTAACAGTGACACAGAAGTGATACCCGGGTTAAATCTACGATCTCCCATCCACTCATCAAGATTCCTCTCGAAGAGAGTCAATGAGGGACTCTGCCTAACCTGGACTGAGATTTTATTCCAGAGTGAAGGGAGCCTCTGGGTTATGAATCTGTCCCTCCAGCATGTCCTATTTATTTCAGTGCTGAGGTTCAAGTCTCTGGAGCACGTAGCTCGATGGGATTTGGATTTTCTGAGGTGCGGCATGTCCAATAATTCCGGGTTGGACATGGCTTTATACGTCAGGCACAGATCGCCTCTGAGCAGGCGGTATGCCACTGAGTAGAGCTGGAGTTTCTTTAGCCGGGCAGCATATGGCATCTGTTTGAGCCCTTTGATCCTCTTGGTGAGGTACTTTTGGGGTCTTTCCAGTTGCTGCAGGTGTCTGGTAAAGTACATCCCAAAAGGGGCATTGTACTCAATTATGGTTCTGATGAGGGATGAGTAAAGAGGCACGATGACCTCCCCTGATCTAGATGTGAATCCCTTCATGATTAGGTGGGCTATATAAAATGTTTTTCTAACCACTTTGGCCACGTGGTTGTCGAATGAGAGATTGCTATCAACTTGGGTCCCCAGGTCCCTAATTACTTCTTCCATGCTTAATGGATTACCACCTATGTGGTAATTTGTGGGCACTTTGTTTTTGCCAAAGGGGATGACTATACACTTTTTGGTGTTTAGCTTGAGGCCATGGCTCTGGCACCAGTTGTCTGTTTCTATGAGGCCCTTTTGTAGGATGCTTGTGTCAGCTGGAGAGTCGATTATAGTGCCCAGTTTGCAGTCATCTGCAAACTTGGTCAGCCACAGTCCTTCTATGTTGGCCTGTACCTCCGAGAAATATATACTGAACAAGAGAGGTCCCAGGACTGAGACTTGTGGGATGCCACTTGCAACTGGTTTGGAGTCTGACATGGCTCCAGCAATTCTAACCATGTGGGTTCTGTCCTTGAGCCAGTTTGCAACCCATCTAGTGACATAGGGGGTTATATTTAAGCTGGTGAGCTTATCTATAATGCCTGAGTGGGGTATTGTATCGAAGGCTTTTCTGAGGTCCAGGTAGGCTGTGTGGACCACCTTCCCCTCGTCAATGGCCTTGGTGACTGTTTCAAAGAAATTGACCAGGTTTAAGAGGCAGGATCTGCCCTTAACAAAGCCAAACTGGGTAGGATCCAGTGTCTGTAGGTCCCCATTATCTTTATTTATGAGGTCCATGATGATCCTTTCCATAGCTTTGCAGACCAAGCCAGTCAGGCTTATGGGGCGATAGTTTCCAGGATCTGTTGAGGCAACACCTTTGTGGAGAGGGACCACTGTTGCTGTATGCCACTCTTTGGGTACATATACTATAGTAAGGCTGAAACTGAACAGTAGTTTTATGTTTGGATTTAGTTCTTCTTGGAGTTCATGTAGGATGCAGCACATCGTCTGGTCCCATTGATGCTGCATTTTTTGCTTTGGAGAGGGTGGCTCTTACCTGAGCATCTGAGATGTCAGGGGGGCAGCACTCTGCTGGGATAGATATTTGCCCATTTGGTGTGGAAGGGGGGGAGAAGTTTGTGCTGAACCTGTCAGCTAGGATGTTGGCAATGTCTGTGGGTTTGGTGTATTTTTCGTCATTTTGGACTACTTCTGAGCATATCTGGGAATTCCCACCCAGGTTCCTAACATAACTAAATAAAGCCTTGTGATTATCCTTAGTGTCCTGTGCAATTTTTCTCTTGAAGCTAGCCTTAGACGATTTTATGAGTGCCCATAGCTTTTTGCTAATACTGATCAGAGATGCCTTCCTTTTTGGGATTTTGCTCTATCATAGTAGCTTCCTCCTTCTATTGTATAGTTTGTTTATGGCTGGGGTCCACCAGACAGAACGCCTGCCTTTGGAGGATTGGGTCTTGGTTTTATTTGGGATTGCATGATCCATGCATTCCTGAAAGTGTTCATAGAATGCGTTTATAAAGGATTCTGCAGTCTGGGCCGTATTTTCCACAGGCCCGGGGGCTTTGAAGGATTCCACCTCGGTTTTGAGGAGTGTGAAATTTGCTTTAGAGAAGTTTTTCCCTGTGGTTTTCTGGGTAGGGCTGGGGTCGGGATATGAATATCTAGTGAGATTAGTTTATGGTCTGATCTTACCAGTGAGGGATACTCTTCTGGTCTGGAGCATAGAGTCCTCATGTTGGTGATGATCAGGTCCCGTATGTTTTCCCCTCTTGTGGGAGTGGTAAGAAGTTGTTCCATAGCATTTGAGTTTATAAATTCTAGGAACCTTCGGGCTAGGGTGTTGGAGCTAGAGTAATGCTCCTAGTCTATGTTTGGGTAGTTGAAGTCACCCAGTATAATGGTGTTTGGAGAGACCTTCATATTTTCCAGTGTTCTCAGGAAGGCTGAGTGGGTTCCTGGGTTTGGGAGGGTGGTCTTTAGCAGGCTATAAACTGGAAGGCAATTTTACCCACTGTTAGTTGCACATGGATAGTCACTGATGCTTCGTGCTGTGCCACCAACCTGGAGGTGTGGGTATCTTTGATGAATATTGATACTTCCCCTCCTTTTGTGGTTCGATCCAAGTTTTGGGGCCGAAAAACATGGTATGAGGTATAATCTGGTAGTGCTGGGGTGCTCTCGGGAGCCTTGAACCAGGTTTCTGTTACTGCACAGATATCGATGTTCTCCATGCTAAGGAGAGTTTTGAGTGCATGCATCTTGAGGTTTAGACATCTGGCATTGAGTAGCATTAATCTTAGTTTCTTATCCCTTGTGATATCTATGGAGGTGGGTTTGTCTTTTGAGCCTTGCCTAAAAAAGGCACTACGGGGGTGGCAAGAGCCTTTGCCAATATCCGAAAGCCCTGGGGTGACAGGTGCAAGCCGTCCCTAGCAAAGCATCGTGGCTTGTCGAGCATGTCATCCTAGGCTGACAGGCATTGGATCCCCTTTGAATAACACCAGTACTTAAGCTAATTGTTGAAATTGATCATCTTGTCTTCATATTGTGGCATCATTCTTGGTGGGGGTAAGATGCTACTCAAGGTCAGGGTCATACCGGCCTGGGCTACATGCTCAGAGAGCTCCTCTATGTCTCTTTTCATGTAGTCCAGGGAGGTACATCTCAGGTCATTCACACCAGCATGGACAATGACTGAGTCATATTTGTACTTGCCTTGGAGTGACCTGAGTGCTTGTGTTATGTGGCGGATCCTAGCACCCGACAGGCTGCTCACAGTGTCCTTCTCCTTGTTCAGCCTGATGAGAGGGACATAAGTGTGCCTGACAATAGAGTCACCTATTACAAGTGTATCAGGTGTGTTGTTTAGCCTTAAGGGCTGTGAATGTTCAGCACACTGGCTTTGTGAGCTATGTGTTGCACTTGTTTTGTTTTAGGGTAGCGGTCGCTTGGGTGTCTGCTTTGGAGGTTCCTGCTGCTTAGGCAGATTTTTATTTAGAGCCTCCGAGTATGTTTTTGTGTGTTTATGTGTTTGGTTTGCTGTCGTGGTAGGTCTATGTGAGACTGGAATTGTAGTGAGTGTGGTTTCTTTCTCCTCCTGACTGGTTACGCCAGTACTGAGTTGAGAGAGCTTAGCCTCCAGTTTGGCTATATGGTTGCATCTCTCACATGTGTTGGAATTTGTTGGGAGGAGGAGAGGGTTGTCTGTGTACATGAGGCAGTTGTAACATTGCCTCAAGATTCCCAGATTCACCAGCTGGACCGGAGAGGAGATTGACAATTCATTACATCTGAGTAGCACCTCCTGGTGCATCTGCAGTTAACTCCTACTGACACCTCTGGGCATCAAATATTGTTCATATTTGCATCAATAATTCCAAAACTATGCTATGTACAAGGTTTTAAAAGATTTAATCTTGAAGCTTACACAATGGCAAACTCAGCTGCATTATTTGACCTGCGCCTAATGCAGATAAAGAGATAGTAACTTTTGTTTATATGATATTAATTCATATAGATACAATTTTCATATTTTTCTAAATATTTCAACAACCAGGTAACACAGCAGAACTCTTTAGCCTCATATGAAATTTCTCAGCTAGATGAATAAAATGCTGCTGACAGTATGTGTGTAACTTGAGTTGTTGCAGAGATATTAAGTTATTTACGAAATATTACAAATGTAATAGTAATTGTGTTTATGGTGATTTATAAAATTTGGTTTAAGACCTCGAACCTAAAGAATACTACAACTGTAAAAATAGTTTGTGCAGAAGAGTTTGCCATTTATACTTCTTTCATAACCCCTATGGTTCCAGAGATAAAAACATTTGTTTGAAATGTGAGGACATAATTTGATCTGTCATAAGGCTTAGGCTCTGCCCATTGGAAGTTGCAGTGCAAACCTCCTGAGCTTCATTGGAGTGAATGAGTTAAGTCTAGTGCCTTTAGGTCCTGATTTCTTTCTTGTAAGGTTTTGTCTTCCTAACCAGTCATGTGCTTGGTTTCTAGATGATAATCAATTAGTACATTCTTATTAGGGTTTAGATTCATATCTGTCTAAATTTTCAATGGGTCCCAAGTCCTGCAAAGAAAAACAGCAGGTGTTAAATCTTGCCATTTCATTCACTGACAAGTCCCATTGCCTTCTAACCAAAGACTTCTTTTGCTGATGATGTCTTTGTCTTCCACACCAGAGCTCATCAGGCTTATTGGACAGGCTCAGATTTTTTCTATAGTCTCTACCTAAAAAAATATCAAGATCCTAATACCATGTTAAAACTGTGGCTATGCTAGTCATAAAAACTTATTTCCCAGAGTTCCTGCGATGCAATCTAAGTAAAATAATCCATGTTCCTTATTCGTCAAAAATCACATGACAACTCACCCCCCCATCATCAATTATGTTAAACAAAACACACACACAGGCACACACATACACACTGGTTGCCTTCAGAATTTCGAATTCCTAAAACCTTGAATTCCATATGGCCGACATTATATGATCAAAGTTTTAGAACTTCAAAATTCTGAACGGAGACAGGATACTTCCCTTTTCCTCTCTGTACTGCGATCTCGGAGTTGGCATATTTAAATAGTGGGAGTGTGGGGGTGCAGGGTGCCTGCCCCCCTGCATAAACATTGAGAAAGTTGTTTTTTTTTTTTGGATTTATTTCGGAATGTCGAGTTTCCGAAACTTCATCCATATGGTCTTTTCCATGTGAAATTCGAAGTTTTGGTAGGTTGACATTCAGAAGTGAATTCGCACACACATATATATTAATTTTCATTTGATAGTCTCCCTATTTACCTCACCTTAGACCTCCACACAGTAAATAACAACACAGCATACAGACTTGGGTACCAAGATCTCAAAAACACTGCCATAAATTTTCTTATGTTATTTTCTTCTGAGAAGTATGACCAAAATATCAGGCATTCTATTGTTTGACATTTATTAAAAATGCCTCAGCTAGTTGCAGCATAGTTTTCTATCATCTCAACATGAAATTTTTACCTGCAGTCAAGGGAGTTCATACTGGTCCAAGGAAGTTACTGTACCACTCTACTTAGCCATTATCAGACCTATCATTGAATACAATGCTTCCTTTAGCATGAACAACTGGAACACCCACAATGGCTTCTCACCAGGAGAATTCAGGGCATGGGTACACTGTCTTACACTGATCAACTAAAGGCTGTGTTTCTGTGTTCAGTCTCCTACAAGCTGCTGAGACGGGATCTTTGCCTGGTTTACAGGGCTTCTTTATACCCAGCACTTATGGATCTGTTGTTGAACATGTGCAAAACAAACAGTATCAGAAACACTAGATCTAGGGATCTAAACTTCACTTGTGACATAGGATTATAGGTTCATAGAAGATTACTAGGCTAATGACATAAGGTCCCTTTGAAGCCTAGTAAATATAACCTGATTTTACCCAATATATGGCTCTTAGGGGCAAGAGGATGGCATGGATTTGTTGGATTTGTGCCTGTGGATTGTGTATCTTACAGATTTCTCGTGTCCATAAGAGACATAGGCAGTACCCAAGATCTGAATTTGTGAATCCCAATCCATCGATCAAAAGTGCATTTGAAGAGCACCAGGAAGGGTACTACATAATATGAATAGGAAGTCTGTTCCAAAGACGGGGAAATCTCTGAGACACATATATGTCTCTCCATCATGTGTTGTTTCTGTCACTGACTAAGTTTAGATCCCTAGATTAAGTGATCCTCATGCTGTTTGACTTGAGGATGTATAGCAGCTCCATCAGAGCTCGATTTGTGAGCACCTTGTAGGTCAGGCATAAGTCACTATTAACATTTGGTAGTATATACACTAAAGGGATAGGGCTTTTAGTCTATCCACAGGGTTCATGTAGCTTATACCCTGTATTTTCTCTGTGAGAAACCTTTGAGGTCACTCCAGCAGCTGTAAGTGCCTAGTCAAGTACGTTCCAAGTGGTGCACTATACGTGATTATTGGTCTAATGAGGGCTGAGTACAGCAGGATTATAATTTCCTTGGATTTGAATGCCATACTTTTACTTATAGGTTGTACCACATAAAAGGACTTCATCACCAATGTGGACACATGGGTGTTCAAAATCCACGCAACTATCTATCTTTGTACCTAGATATTTCACCTCTGAATCTACTCTAAAGGGTGTGCTATTGATGATGTAATTTGCATGCGTATTTGACTTCCCAAAAGGTATGATAATGCATTTTTTTACATTTAGTTTTAGACCATGGCTCTGTCACCAATCATTTGCTGATCTAGATCCTCCTGAAAGATATCTACATCACTGGAGGATTCATTGATTACCCTCCACCTAGCAATCATCAGCATACTTTGTCATCCAGAGGCCATACTCATTTGCCTTGACTTCAGAGAAGTATATTCCACACAGTAGTGTTTCCAGTACTGAGTTCTGTGGCATACCACTAGTAACTGGTTTCTTGCTGGCTCTGGATTCACTCACTTTAACTACATGTATCCTGTCCATGAGCCAGTTAGCTATCTATCTGTTGACATAGGGATTTATGTCCACCTGTGTGGGGAATTGTGTTAAATGCCTTGGCCAGGTCAAGGTAGGTAGTATGTACTGTTCTACCCTCATTCAAGGATCCATGGCCTTAGTGACTTTCTCAAAGAAATCCACCAGATTCAGTAGGCCTGACCTGTCCTTGATAAAGCCAAATTGGATTAGGTCCTGTGTTTGGAGGTCTCCATTGTCATTATTTATCAGGTCTGTAATTATTCTTTGCTTGGCCTTACATATAAAACTAATCAAACTTATGGGTCTGTAACTTTCCAGGTCAGTAGATGGTCCCCCTTTATGCAGAAGGATGACTGTTGTTGTCCTCCACCCTATTAGGAGAATCACAGTCCGGAGGCTGCAGTTAAATAGAGATCCTAATGGGTCTGATAAGTCCTTACTTAAGCTGTTTAAGAAGCAATCTGGTATATTGTCAGTGGCAACCTGTTTTTGGTGATAGTTGGCAGTGGAGTGGTGGATGATATTTCTTGGGGGAGAACTGGGGGTGATGGAGATGTGAAATTTTAACTGAATTTGTCGGCCAGCAATTTTGCTATGTTTTCCAGCTGAGTATAGGTGATGCCATTCCACAACTAATTCTGCACATTGTTGTGTGTTGTCTTTATGACTGAGGACAAAACTGAAAAATGCCTTATGGTTGTCTTTATCTTTGCAGGCTATTTTCACCTGAAAATCTGCTTTCAGAGACTTGACTAGTTCCCCGATTCACTTGTTTAGACTAATGAGGCACTTATTGCTCTGTTGTACATATTCCCTCTTACTTCTCAACAGGATTTTCTTGCTTTCTTTCTATGAATACCAGGGGTCTACCAGGGTGGCATTGCTTTTGTGGTTTGATCGGGGTTTTTTTTCATGTGATACTGCCATTCCTATGCAGTTGTTTATAGAGTCATACAGGGTTTTTTTTGTATGCCTCTGCATATGTTTCTATGTTTTTTGGATTTAGGAGAGCTTGTAAACTAGTATTTACCTTAGAAAAGTTCTTGAAGTTTTTTTGGGGTTAGGTAGGAGAACTACATTTACCTTTATTTGAAGGGAGACCACTTTGTGATCTGCTCTTACCAGTGAGAACACAACACTGGGGGGTAGGGGGTTCAGCACTCTCCCATATTAGTGAGTACCATACGTAGGATATTTGTTCCCCTAGTGGGAATGCAGACAAGCTGCTCCAGGTCATTTGAGTTTACAAAGTCAAGAAATCTTTGGGTCTGCATGTTAGTGGTGGTGTATGCCTCCCAATTAATGGAGGGGTAGTTAAAATCACCAATGAGTATGGCATTGGGTGGCGCAGTGGTGCAGCAGTTAATGCTGTCACCTCACAGAAAGAGGTTCTCCAGTTTGATTCTCGTCTGGGGTGCCTTCTGTATGGAGTTTGCATGTTCTCCCTGTGTTCGCATGGGTTTCCTCCAGGTACTCCGGTTTCCTCCCACATTCTAAAGACATGCTTCTTGAGCATTTCTCCCCAGGCCTCCACTAAAAATAGGATCTGTGGAACCTAGTCAGATTTTCCCGGTCAACAAATGTTAAATAAATAAATAAATATTGGGCTGGATAATGAGTGATTCAAGTAATTTCAGGTATGATGTATGGGTCTTGTGGTTCATAGTGGGGAACTGTTGCTAGTAAGACTATAGTAATGGATTTTTCCCATGGTTAGTTGGACAAGGAGAGGCCCAGGCATGTCATATTGCTTGACCAGTCTTGAGGTGTGCTTGTTCTTTATGTAGATAGATACAACTCCTCCTCCTTTTGCTCTTTCATGCTCAGTGTGTGGTTAGAATGTATGAAAGGCATTATAGCCATGCACTTATCAGAGTGCTTCCCGTGGCTTTGAACCATGTTACAGAAACTACACAGATGTTAGCATTCTCCAGGGTGAGCAGAGCTTCCAGAGAGTACTGTTTCTTGTTGAGGCTCCAAGTACTGAGAAGTAACACCCTTAGCTTGTCCTGAGCAGCTTTTGTTATGTTGGAAGGTTTGTCTGCTTGACAATGCCTAGCAAAGGCCTTATAGGGGTGGATAATTTTTGGCCATCATCCAAAGACCAGAGGTGATAGGTGAACACCATCCTTGACAAAGCAGATTTCCTTATCAACCACGTCATCCCAGGCTGACAAGTATAAGAAAAGTATTAGCCTAACAACCCCCTACAAATATTTAGTTACTTCTCTACTAACATGCCCTTCCCACTATAGTTGTCCGTAATACTCTACATTCCAATGGCTTAGGGTGCACAGCTAAGCTTGCAAGGGCCCTAGTAGCCATTAGCCTAGTAACAACCAAAGAATCTGTGATGACTAGTGAGTCATGCAAACACCCATTACCTCTTGCCAGATTCCACCATAGACTGTACCTCCCTTCTCAAGAAAGGCTAGTCCAGTCATGCCTTGGGTGAATTCATTAACACCCATCCAATTATCTGGGTGTTGTTTGAAGGAAGATATTGTGTCACACTGCATTAATTGTGAGGGGAGGCTATTCCAGTGGTTTTGGAGACACTGAGTAATAAATCTGTTTTTTGTCTTGTTTTATTGATCTGCCAAAACAAACTTAGCTCCCTTGTTCTTTTATCTGGGAGACTGCTTAATTTGTGAAGGTGCAAAAGATCCTGGGCTGCTACGCCCCTGATTGATCAGAATGACAGACCCTATTAGACCCAGAAGACAGAGACAGTGCTTCTGCTAATAGGTTTATTACGTATGCCTCCCAACCAGTCCTGTGCTTGGCTTCTAGGCAATATTCAACTAGTCTGGCTCAGTTCTCAGTGGGTCCCAAGTCATGCAAGTCATAACAACAGATGACTGTAGTGCCTTGCCAGTTCATTCAGGCATTCTATGGTTTGCATCTTACTAGAAATGCCTTAGCTGTTGCAGCATATTTCGCTATCATCTTGAAATTCTCACCTTTCAGGCCTGCCCTCAAGGGAATTCTTACTGGTCTTTTATTGATATGTTCTGCTTCCCAGAATACATAGCAATGTCCATGATTTAAGGCTGACAGTTGACCTGCAAAGGCAGAAAGCAAACCTAGTTTACAACAATTATTTGAAAATGCAATTTGACAAGTTCTGAGGGTATTATAAAATGATAGCCACATTTTTATAATTTTTTAAAAGATAACTCACAGCTATTTCTTCTCATAGCACAGCATACATCTGTTATCTTATGAATGATCATCTGTTGCTGTGTCTCATCTGATCTTTTGCTAACTTAGATATCCAGGTCTATCACTCTCCATACAAAATATGTGAGAAACAATCTGATTATCTGCAATGTTCTGCAGCTTCAATGTTTTAAAGGTCAACCTACTTAACTGCCTTTTTGTCACTTGACTTATGTAACAGTGCTTAAAGATATATCTCAGTAAGGATCTTGACTGCAGCACTAACGTTCTGCTATGAATTAAGGTCCTGACAGTACTTAGCCTGCTGTTCACATTTTACATGACTGTTTAGTTCCCTTGGCATATCACATAAGTAAGATGTCTGAAAAAGATACCTAAACAAGTACATGAATTGATGGATATAACACATTGAATATTTATAAGTCATGCAAGTGTTTGTTTTTTTTTAACTTGTTTTCAAAATAACAGAATGCCAGCTTTTATTTTGAATTCCCAAACAGAAGATATTAGCATGTTAAGGATCTGTGACGCGCAGCACTTTGCATATGTAAAACACAGGTCTTTTAGAATAACACAGTACTAGCAGTGGAACAAAACATCTGTACTGATGTAGTTTCTAGACTTTAAATCTTCTTTTATTCAGTGGATCATTCATAGGGGAGTTGTGCAATAACAAAACCAGTCAAACCTCAGATGAAAATCATTTAGACAACTTTTTAGGATATGTCCAAGGAGTTTCCAAGGGTGAAGTTTTGGACTCTTACCCTTTTCATTTATTTGTGAATGATTTTAAAAATGTCATATTTTTCTATCTTAGACTTAGCAAATATAAATGTCAAAGGCATCAACAGAATGCAGACCTGTTTATATGATCTAAATAGCTGGGCAAAATATGACAATATGATCCTTAACAAAAATAAGCATATGTTCTTTGCTCTTGTGTTCTCCATAAGACTCCAGCAGATGATGCCTCCCAATCCCATTATTTTCTAAGAGTTTTCCAAAGCTATCATCCTTGAACTGGCATCTGAATAAAGGATATTTAAATACTCTCTGGCCCATGAGGACCTGATACGTATAATGGGGTCTCTATCAGATTATCAAAATTTCAAAACTTCGAAATTCGTATGGTCAGGACCACATGATTGAAGTTTTGGAACTTTGAACGGTTTAAATAGCGATCGCGGTACATTGTGGAATGGGATATTTGCCCTTTTCCTCAATTTACTTTGATCTTGGAGTTGGTATATTTAATTTGCAGGGGTTGTGGGGGCAGCAGAGGGGCTTGCCCCCTTGCATAAATGTAAAAAAATTGTTTTAATTTTTTTTTAAATGTTTGAAGTTCCAAAATTTTTATCATATGGTCTTGGCCATATGAATTTCGACATTTTGGAACTTTGACAATCTGACATAGCTACATATAATGGTCATTTGTGCTATGGATATCCATTCCCACCAAAACATTACACTGTTCTGCAGAAATACAGGGCCAGGTTCAGAAACAAACCACTTTACTGCAATCCTAACATCCAAAACACTACAACAAGAGGGAAATAAACTTAGTTCTATGAAAATGCCTCAGATCCTTTCTTTATGAGAGCAATCACAAAAACACTAAATAAAGAACTAAGGCAAAAGATCAAAAACTGTAAATATAACAATAAATTAAATATTGGTGCTACATACAGTGACAACAATGAAGTCTTCTTAAATATATTGGTAACTTCAGAAACAATACCCAGCAATATGCTCAGTTCACATCAAAAGGCATCACCCACTCTGACCCCAAGGATATTGCAAATTTACTTGCAGGCAAATTTAAATTACAACTCTGTCATCTCTTCCCTCTACTCTCACCCCATAATATCCAGTCAGCAGTCCGCCATTACTAATTTGGAGCAAGTGCTAAAAGCCCCCCGTACTCTAAATTGATGGTCCAGAAGTTATCCCAGGCTTCCTTCCTTGTTAGTATGAAACACTGCCTCACAGGCACCCTACTCAACTTTAACCTCTTCACTGGTTATGTAGCATAGAGGACAGCTGTTATGTCCCCTCCACAAGGTAGGCCCATGCACAGACACTGGGAACTAGCCTTACCAGCCTCATTTGCAAGGCCAGGGAGATTATCATAATGTAATTCATAAAGAAGGATACTGTCAGCTTATGGTTCTTGGGCCAAACCTCTCTGGCTTTATGAAGGATATACTGGTCACTTAATCTAGCTTACATGTTTTAAACAGTCACAAAAATGATGGGTAAAGGCAAATTGATACACACTGTCTACCTAGAATTAATCAGGGCTTTAACACTATCTGCCTTTGGCATTAATGATAAACTGCATCCAACTAAATATAAACCATTATTTAACTAACCAAATAGCAAAATAGCTGGTATACAGAATCCATGCAGTAATGGTTAGTGGTACACTTGTCAGCAGTGCTGTTGATTAGGTCTCTTTTTAAAGATCATTACTCAGTGGCATATACTTCAGTGATGTCAAAGCTTATATTAAGGATCTTTGGCTGAATTAGTTTGCTGATGACTGTAATTTCTTTAAAAGGTCCTCACTCCATGAGGACCATGCATACAATGTCCATTTATATCCCTGATTTCTATCCTCACCTTAACAGCATCAGCACTCCAAGTAAACCCAATATCCCCCAAGAGGACCCTATCCATACATATTCATGGTGTCAGGGCAACTAATTAAAGTTTAGTACAAAAAAATGTAGCATTAAATACTTTGGCAAACAAGAACACCTGTGTTACACCTAAATGATAGTCCCTAAAATTTGATGTTGTCATTAAAGACCTTGGCATGCTCATGGACACTGAAATCTTATCTGACAACCACATATCAATTGTCATTGACAACTGTCACTGACAGGAGGTACAGTGGTGCAACAGTTAATGTTATTGCCTCACAGCAAGAGGCTCTCCAGTTCGATTCCCGGCTGGGGTGTCTTCTGTGTGGAGTCTGCATGTCCTCCCTGCATTCATGTGTGTTTCCTCCCATATTCCAAAGGCATGTATCGGAAGCATTTCTCCTGGGGCCTCCACAGAAAATAGGCTCTGTCCTGTTCAGACTTTCCTGGTCAACAAATGTTAAATAAAATAAAAACATAAATTGAGAAATCCTTCCTACCTAGCCAAAAAAAAAAAATTACTGAAGCCACATACTTCAGGTCCAAGAAAGTTGCTATCACCACTACTGCTTCCTTATTTGGCTTATATTAGAACTTAGTGCTGCCTTTGGTCCAACTAGAAAAAAACATAATGCCCACCCCCCAAAATAATATCTATTAGGAGCATCTAAAAGCTCAAGAATACTATTTTGGTGCTCTTACAGAGTTTTTGTGCAGATCTCTGCCTGCCTTATAGGGGAACAAATAAACATTTCCTGCCTAACTTCCTATATGTTCATAAAGAATGTAAGCACCCCAAATACCAAGTTTAAGGACCAAAACTTATACCTTAACATAAGAGCTTTTGTTCGTAGGATTCATTATCACTCCCAAGGATGTCATGTCTTTTGTATAAGCCAATACTTCTTGTCATACAAAAAAGTAGTCACCTGAATTCTTTTAAATATAACTATAAAGTCATAAGTTGTCTAGTTCCTCAGTCCTTACAAACTGAGGAATCTGATAAACTGCGATGGCTAATTTCTTAATGGTCTTCTACATGGAATGCCTAGTATACACCTGTGAACATATAATCCTGTGAATATACAGTGGTGCAAAGTCTCTGCTGGCATGAATTTCTGGTTGGTATGGCATGAGTATGGCTGTGTTGGTAGATGGTGAAAATGTAGTGCTAGTTTCTAACTGCAAGTCACACTGATTTTGTTTGACTGATATTTAGGTACAGATCTGGTGATCTTGTATATATTTTCAAAGTGAGGAATCTAATGTACAAACTGGAAATAATAGTCTCCAGCAAGTGTTTAGCAAGAACAGTGATGGAGTCATCAGCATACCGAATTCACCTAGCAATTTCACCTAGCCTCAAACAGTGAACAGAAATGGACCCAACAAATATCCTTGAGGTCCTCAACTTTAAAATGAAGAAAAGGGCAAATATCTCATTTCCACCTTCAGCCTGGGCCTGACTGCCAACAGGTTAGGAAAACTATTAGGTGGTATTGATATTAAAAGTAAGCTAAGCAGAATATCCAGAAGCTAAGAATGACTAACATCAAAGAAAGCTTTGGAGAGATCCAGAAAAGTAGCAACACAGTTGCTGTCACATAAATTGGAATGCACTTTTTCTGACAGACCTAAGGGGACAGTGTCATTGCTATCAGAATATATGAAAGTATCACAAGTGTTGGATATGATGTTTTAGTCAGTTAACTAGAGAAGGATTTGCCAGTGCACTTTTCTACTACATCTGTAGGAGAATAGAAGTGGAACTTTGGACAACAGCTGTTAAATGTAATTAAGAACAATAGGTATGTAGTGGAAAATGAGATCTTTAGTCACATGGATGGAATGCACCCTTCTTTGAAATAGATGTTGGTAAGAATAGTAATTACATAAGATATAGAACTGGCTGTATTGTCCAGGAATTTTAGTGGCAAATTGTAAACTGCTGTAGACCCTGGTATAACTTTTTAAAGCATTTTTTATTGGAGATTAGGCCGACAGGGACTATAATTAAAGTACAACATACACACCTCAGGTAGTATCGAGCATTATTGTCAACATTAGGCTTATGGTGTATGAAGGTCTACAATTGTAAGCCACTAATGTCAATGGAATGACTTTTGGGGACAAGTTTCTGGACAGAGTCATATGAGTAGTTAAAGTATTCTGCAATATCTTTGTTATCAAACTGCAGAATATATAACGATATTTGCCTTTTTCCTTGATGAAGAAGTGAACTTATACATTTTTTGAAGTTTTGAACTCCCTCCCCATCAGTCTAGAGCCATCTCATTCCTTAAGTATTACTATTCTTCCTAAAGTCATCTAGGATGATATCTCTCCCAAAATGGAATATCTGTGGGAGATGTCAAACCAAATGCAGCATTTTGGTGGGATGCAGTAAAGTTTTAATGGGATGCTTCACGGGTAAACTATGTATCACACTGCATCACCATTCTGGGGACATATGCAGCTTGGGTGTACTGTACAGTTCTGCTCTGCAGATTTTACAGGGGGCCATGGATGGATCAAAGTGAATTGAGTAGTGAGGTTAACAGGAGCTTGACCTGGGCACTTCCACTTGCCACTTCAAGGATGAATACCAGGAGGGAAACAACTTTCTACCATATCAAATCATCTCTGCACACATCAATTCCTTCATACAATACCACCATCCATTTAATTCATTCCACTTAACCTTCAATAACACCTAACCATCTAAACCATGGCCTTACCTTTTTCTCACTAAAAGACCACCATTTGAATTTATGACACTCAATCCTCAAGGAGGACCTCATGGTAAGGAAATTGTAAATATTTGGGGAGGCCAGAAAAATACTAGAAACAATAACCATGAAAATCAATACAGAAATGAACCAACGAAAAGCACAGAATTTAGAAAACATGAACTTGAAGGATTTAAAACTAAAAAAACTAAAAGAAATAATAAACTTCAGAAAAAATTTGTTTAAAACAACTAGAAATGGTTTAATTTTTTTAATTTACTTTATCACTAACCTTTTCCTAAAAAGGACTCAAATTACTGACCTTTTTGATAAAATGATAATAATATACAAATACTTAATATATCCAGTAAAGCTATATACTGCCTATTGAGCTGCAATTAATATAAAAACTTCTACATTATATAAAAATCATACTTTACTCTTGATTGACAATGTTAGACTTTAATTATTGGAAATTTTTATTTAAAACATGACAAAAACTATTGTGAATAAAATTTGTTAATACAAAAAAAACATGTATTATAAAAAATCTATTGGTAAAGAGGTCTATAATTCCCAACACAGGTGAATGTGGAAAAGGACCCGTTAAACCTCAACTTCTATCTGAGGGACAGAGGGAACCGATGAGGGAGGACATCAATATCACAGCCTGAACATTGAACAGAATACAAGCAAACAAAACAAGAATGGTCCTCACATCAGACAAAGCAAAATGACGAACAATGGACAAGAAACAATTGGTGAAAAACAACAGACAAATCAAAAGAACAAACAGCTTAACAAAACAGTTTCCAATACAACAGAATGGAAAGAAGTTCCAGAGAAAGGCACATTACAGAAACACCAATGAAACAGAATTCCATTTATAGATTACAAAGGTAATCTTTTTGACAATAAGTTTTTTCAAGCATTTCTTTACCACCTTGTACTTTACCATTTATTACTTTCTACCACATTTTACTACCTAATTTTATCTTTTTAACTGAGCTTAAGCTTAATCTTGACATAGTAACCTTTTTCAAGCTAAGATTAGAACCTACTTATTGAACAATGTTTGAATTTTAACACCTAAGTTAACCTCAAAATAACTTCTATCTAGTCCCTTCTCAAACTCCTAACTAGCTTTGAGACTCATTTCTCCTGAGTAACCACTTTTAACATTGTGCAGGAGAGGTTGAAGTTTTCAGACACATAGAATTACAAGAATTATAACAACAAGGCAGAACAACATAATTTCTTGTGAAGCACATCAACAGGGATCAAACATGGTAACAATCTAAACCACATTAAACAGGGATAAAATCACTCATTTATTGAATCACCAGAGATTACAAAAGGTGAGAAAGACATCAGTTGTCTAAAATGGAGAGAGTGAAAAAATAGTTCAGAAATGAACTCATCTAAGATGAGAATTATGTTCATATCAGGTTATTCAAATTAGAGGTTATTAGGTGGGTTATTTCATGAGAAAAACATTCAATTAATGGCACACATGTTCATTCATGATCGAATGAACAGAAAGCCAACACACAATACATACCACATGTGGCCTATCAAAAACCGAATCTTGTGTTGGATAGTTTTCACATTCTTATACAATAACCTTGAAATTAATTCCAGATACTAATTGAAAAATGGAAAATTCCAAACAAGTTTAGTGTAACATCAATCAGCCAATTTCTTTGAATTTATGATTTTTTTTGACATTTCAATTGACGTCTCATCAATTTCACAGTCCTACCATCTGTCCCGAATTCTGATCGTCGTGGAGGACATCTGCGGGCTTGAAAACAAAACATCTATGAAATGAGAACTTATTGAGATTCTCTTAACTCTATTTTACTTTAAAATTATGAATAATTACTTCACCTTTTATAATAAAGTAATATTGTAATTACTTCACCTTTAATAACTTTAAACTTAATTATAAGCTTACCTTTAGATGGCTTACTGGGAAGGCTTTACTAATTTTGCTTCCAATATTAACCAAATTAGTTTCTTTGATTTTGACCTATTAAAATTTTGATTATTCATTTATTCTGTTTGACTTTCTTATTCTGTTTAAGGGAATGTGACGATGCTCTTTTCTTATAGATTTTTTTTTTTACAACTCTGATTTCTTTTTTTGGAGATAATTTTTTTCTTCTGAGATAGTCAATTTGGATGTAAACTGAATGAATTTATATTTCTACAACCTTAAAGTAATTTACCAGAAAGAATATTTCTACAGCTATTTTTTAGAAACCAAGGCAGGCAGAATTTTTCATTAAGAAAAATTAATTTATTAAGCCAGAATTAATAGTAGCTTGAATGTGAAGTAGTATGGAAAAGAATGTTGAAGAGGAAATTTCTTGAGGAGAGAGATTACCCCAGATAGATTTTTTTCAATCAATTTTTTAGAGGAAAATTACAAGCATCATTTAAAGAACTACTTGGGTGATCAAATTCAGTGTAGTGGAAGATAGAGCTCCCCCAGTAAAACAGTGCTCACATATAGTTAAATAGAAACATACCTGAACTAGTTAAAATATGAATGCACTTTTATTTTAATACTTGTAATATTTAACTTATTATTTTTTTATTTAAACTTTTATTAGTTTTACTTTTGATATTTTGACTAATTAAAAATTTTAATTAAATTTTGCTAAAATTTTGAGGTAAACGTAATAATTTGAAAACACGTAAATACAGTACAAACAACAATAAATCAGCGAACAAACACAAAAAGTCTAAGAGAAAACAAACAACACTAAGTCAACAACAATATTACCTTACAGGTTCTGTAATTTCTTTTGGATAAAAAAAAATAAAATTAATAAACATATAATTTCTGAATTGTTATTTCATTAAGGACTTACTTAACTCAATGAAATCTATGCAGCTAAGCTTTATGTAATTGACTGGGCTGATGAACTTGCGGTGAAAATTTTACAAAGCAACACAATGTGAAAGACTACTTGACATCTGTATGCAATAAGAACTGCAATAAGAACTATGTTGAAGACAATTTTTGTTTAAAACATGTAACAAAACATTGTTTTTATTTATGTTTTGTTTTATAGCACATTAAAATAGGGAACATATCTAACCTTTTCCTTGAATAACTCCTTTTGTGTACTCCAGGCCTTGATGAACTTATTGAACTCTTTTTGTATTATGAAATATGTAACATTGTAACATTATTTGACTATTATTTGTATTCATGACTCTTAGATTTATTCCATTTCCTTTACTTACTTTTCTTTTTGTTTAGTTTTTTAACTTGTTTCATTTAACATTTTATTTTTTTGTTTAACACTTAGGAATATTTGCTTTTTCTTTTTATTTACTACTATATATTTTTTTATAGTTTATTACATAGCTTTTAAATAGAAAATGGCTTAGGCTGTCAGCTTTGACATAGAAACAAGAGTATCAGCTCTTAGGTCGGTACCAGCACTTTTACATTTTCTTGGTCTTGATTTTTATTGTTATTGTTTTGTTTGTACTTTTACATTTACAGCCTGAATATTGCATTGACTGGACTTAGTTGTTTTTTTTTTTGGACTTTTTTTTCTGTTTTGGTTAATTTTTTTTTTTTGCTTTTCAAACTTTGTACATTTGCTCTTTCAAGTTCCAAACTGTATTCCAGTATATTTATCAGCATAGTTTATCTTGAATTCATTTTTTATTTTATTCTTTTTTTTTTTTCTCTTTTTTTATGTTTTGTTTCACTGGTTCACAACAAATTCACCTTTTTTTTTTGTTTGAAATGATGAATGTTGTTAAATGTTGGTTTTAAACTTTAATTTAAACTTTTAATTTTTTGTTTTTTTTTTTTTTTTTTTTTTTTTTTTTTTTTTTTAACTTTTTTAGTGTTGAATTTCATTTTATAAGAATTTTTTTAAAATAGCTTTTATTTTTGACTGCATATTTTTACTTATATTTGTATATGAACAGTTCCTTTTCTAATTTATTATTAATATTATTGATTTATCTATTGTATTTGAGCAATTGATTTTTAAACAGAATCAATTATAATCTGTTAAAGGAATTTATTTTACCATTTATTTATGTATTTATTGTACTACTCAAACATTTTCTGTTTCTGTTTTCTGGCGGTGGTGTGACCACCCAGTTTGACATATTTTATTTATCTCTTTATTTATCTTTCTTTTTAAAAATATCTTTAAACATCTTTACTTTTGTTTCACTTTTTTTTTTTACACTTTTAAGAAGTCTGTTTGATGCACAGTACATGGATTGGATTATCTCACTTCGCAAGCAGATGGAGGTCTTTTTTTTTTTTACTGTTCTGAGTAGTGAGATGTATTGCCCTTTGGGGCAGCTCTCTCCTTGTGGTGTACTGTCTCCTATGGTCCTACTCAGAGCTGGTAGGGTTCCCTGATACAGTTATATCTGAACTGAAATAGCATACTGCATTGCCCTTCTGAAAACAATGTTCCTTTGGGGTACTGTAACTTACTATTCTACTCATATTCAGTAAGTGTTCCCAAGCATGGATCAAAGGCCAGATTGATAGCAAGCTATATTTCCATTCTGAGGAACTGTGTTTTCCTAATATGCTATATTCTATATCTGATAACCAGGAATATCCAAATGAGCAATGGATTAGCAGCAAGCCTCCAGGAACAGCTGCTATATTCAATATTCATCAAACACCTTTCTTTGTCTTTTAATAAACTCACATCATTCAATATATAATGAAAGCATAAGCATGACTAATCAGAAACAGACTACTGTGAAATGAAATATAGATAGCATGAGTTAAGTTAATTTATTAGTCACAAAGGTACAATTAAGGATGTGCTGACTACGATTGAGGAAAACTTTAGAATGTACATATTGAACATTAGAAATAATGATGAACTAAACTCTTGTAGTTGTTCATAGGTTCATAGATTAGTACTAAGCTAACTGCCCTTGTTAGCCATTTTAAGCCTAGCTAATTATCTCTTGTGAGACTCAAACCCTGCACCTTGTGTTTGTAAGGCAAACAACTTAACCATTAGTCCACCCTCCCTCTTAATGTAGTCAATCCCTTTTTTGTTTTACTAACAGTTACAGACATTACAGGAGCACATTTAAAACTTCTAAATAGACTGTACATCTACCTTGTTGATGGGAGATCAATGATGCCCCCTGATATGGGGACCCCCTCACTGTTCTCGAGGCTCACTGCAAATACATAATGGGTGTATAGTTCCCCATAGTTCCAAAAAGTGTAAGCTATAAGCCTAAAAACTGAAGGCTAGGCTTGTAAAATGCCTCGGGCAGATAGCCTAGTATGAACGCAAGCAGGTAATTTCCATGTACCTCTATGGTAACTTGTTTGCTTTGTGTAGAAATAGCTTTTCAGTATGTTTTTAAATCTATATCTGCAAAATAGCTATCAGAGGGTAAGTGTTTACTAGTTTAGGAGCTTGAGAACACAAAGAGACATCAATAACCAAATCTGTTCAATGACCAATAATTGGGTAGTTTGGGGGAATTTCCCAGGTATTGGATGAATTCAAGCAATGCAAAGTTTTTAAGCAAGAAATAGTGATGGAATCTAGCTGCAAATTGTCCCTTTATAAATAAAGAAAGGGTATTTTAAGACTAGAAAAAATATGGACAGAACTGGTCCTGAAGGGCAGGAGATACTCTGATTCAAAGATGAGATTTGATGGCAAGAAAAGACCTGGGAAAGCAAATACACCAGATTTCTGATTTGTTCAAGTTATTGTAGTATTTATATGCTAATCAAATTTTAATTATCAATCATTAGTCTGAGTAGCATGGGGAAAGCTAAGGTTTCAATGATGGAATGATCTAAAGAATACATAGAAAGGTGTTGTGCTATAAAGATATCAGGATCATTACTCTTATTTGTGGCATATCTGTAGATAAAACACATGGATTGATTTTTTTTTATAACTGAAATTTGGTCAAGAACAACTTAAGCTATCTTCTTTTGAGTTAAATTTTCCTGCAGAGTAGAGTTAATTACCTGCACAATAAAACCTTCAAGAAGCATGGTAAAGTTGTGCATTATTGAATAAATTTGACATCAGTACAATACTCCATTATCCCTGTACTGAACCTAGTGAACAGTAATGAACCATGTCCAGTGTCTTCTTAGACAACTGGGTAACTGAGACTAGGAAGAAATTTTATCATGGCAAAGAGTGCATAGTGCCCTTCTTTAGACTGCCACTGAGAAAACCAAAGGTATTGAGGCACAGCTTGAATGGAAATGAAAATCCCACAAGACATCAATGACTGTACCATATACCTAAGACACAGCTATGAACAATGATCCAAAAACACTGCTACAGGTTAACTGGTTGCGGAGAAATTCATTGGCATCATTTAGACTTGTGGATGTACCTTGTCCCGGTCTAAGACAACTGTAAGAATTAGATATGAGATTCTCTAGAATTTTTGAGAAAGAGTACAATGGGATGGTATTTTTGGAACAGTTGAACCTGTTTCTAGAAAGATATGCCTTTCCTTCTTTAAGTGATTGCTTGATTAGTATGGACACAGAGAAACTATTTGACCTGACAGCAACTTTCAGGATTTCAGCAGGTAGTTTGTTAATGTAAGCCAAGATATATTTTAGTTTATAAAGGTGTTTTGAGGACCACATGAAACATGACAAAAAGATAATGGCATTTTGATGGAAAATGAAGTTGTGTTTGCAATTATAGGAGGCAATTTTCTGGATGGAATTTTTGATGTGGTACTTAAACTTGACAATAATATCCATGTGACCCCCAAGGTGAGTATATTAACCAGGATTCAGGAGCTGATCGATAATAGTCTAGAAATTGTTTCTGTTGAACCAGAAATATTCTGTTTTGCTGGGTTGTAAGCAACACTTAACACTTTACTGCAAACTATTTTTGAATATTGTTATCCACTAACTACCATCTGATTCTGGCTGTTTTTGTTTCTTGTATATAAATGACTGCATCTTTCAAACAGATTGACATATTCTCAGGAAGTATTCAGAGAATTAAACTGGCATGGTTATCTAAAACATTTTTAACTACTGTAAATTCATTCATGGCTGCATTTTGAATTTTATAAACACAGATTATAATATATTTTATGCTACATCATTCACTGATAATTCATATATCACTTTTATACAACTTATGCGCTTTATACTTGAAATCACAAAAGTCCATATTTCTGTTCTGTTAACTTTCACATATATTACTCTGAATACAGTTCATAACTACACCTATTATAAAATGAAAGTTTTGCAGATATTGCATTTTTCCTGTTTCAGATATCAGGCTGGATTTATAAAGGTTACCACAAAGTGAAAACTAAGTGTAGATTTTGTGTACACTTTCTAAATTCAAGAGCAGCCTTATGACCATCATTGTGTTATTTATTCACTCAGAAAGGCTACACTATATAATAAATATATTTTTTTTAATATTGACCTCTATAATGCTTCAAAGCTTTATAGACAAATGTATAGAATTTTTTGTTCACATATTATGAAAGTGTAATATGACTTTTTGTAGTTTGTATACATAAAGAAATAATTTGTTGTGAATTCAACAGAAAGGTAACTGTCATTGGAATGTTGTAAAATTATAAATATAATTCACTAACAATATGAAAAGCAAAACACAAATTCTTCATTCTTGCAAGGAAGCTATACGACTATAAAACATAATACAAACTTAATAAACTAAAAGCCAAATATGGTTTGTGACTTCATTGTGATCTTAAAATACTGCAGTCCCACAGACACAAGTTCCAACTACTTCTGGCACAGACTGTCCCAATGGAATATATCCTTTCTGTTATGATACATTTCCTTTAGTTTTTGAAGATGTCACCAACTTGTCCACAAGTAAAAAGTGATTTTTTTTTTCATGTACAGATTCCACAACCTCCCTCCCCTGCACGCATGCACACTTCCCTGAAAATCTTACTCAATCTTGATTTAACTATGATCATGTGACAGCAGTGGGCATTCACTTTCATAAACAAAATACCTCTGACAAAGATAATTCATTGCTGACTGCAATACATATATTTCTAGTTGCTGATCCTTACAAGCAAACATCAATAGTGGCTTAATATAAGCAAGTAAATATGAAGTTCATTAGCATTATACACAATTTTTTTCCCAAAAACTCTGCCTCAAAACACACACACTTTCCAACATTTTATCTGTAAGATATTTGCTTTATATCAAAGTGAAGCAAATAAGGGCCAAAATAATACAATTCAACTTTTTGCTGTCTCCATCAAACTGTTTTGATACTTGTATAGCATGTAACCAGGAAACAAATATTTTCCCTTCTAACCTGGTTTGCTATCCCAGGAAAGTAACATTTTGATTGTTTGCACCTCTGTTTTTTACTGTGATCTGAATAAAATGAATAAGGGATACAGTCATGTCTTCAGCTTTTTACTCTCAGACATAATCCTCGTCTAGTGATAATGATGATCACTTTACAATTGTCAAATAAATGTAATATGTCCTTGTCATGTGATATAGGTTGCCTGTCCAAACTCACAAAGTAAGTTCCTTTTTGAGTGTCTGCACCTCTCATAAGTGAATGTCATCAAAGTAGAAGAAATAATGGTCTAAAAATAAATAATAATGGTATTTCAACGTGTTGCTGTGACACATGCACACTCTTCCCTGAAAAGTGATGCTGATGATTGATTGACATTGATTGAGTAATTATGCTTTGCTTCTATGTGCATTTTACCTCCTCACCTCCAGATACCATCAGCATTTGAATGTAATCAAGATGCAAGAAATAATGGCTGGGAATGTATTTCATTTTGTTGCTGATAGGCACCTTTACTGTCCACCCTTTGAAAGGCATATTGACAGTGATCTAACAACAATCAATTAAATACCATTTGGTTTCACACATGAATTTTCTTACTAACTCCCACACTAAAGACAGAAAGATGTTTGACTATGACCAAAGTTAAAGAAGTAAAAGCTAGAGTATAGTATTTCTGTTTGTTGATCTCAGATTCTTTCACTGTGTCTTAGTCTCAAGTCATATTGGTGATCATTTTACATGTGATGAAATAATTTCCTTTTACTTTCTCACATAGTCTGTTGTCCTACTGCCAACAAAAGTATATGATATAATGTTTTTGAGTCTATCATAACTGATGGATCATATCATCAACCATTTAAATAAAGAAAAAAAATCCTTGGGTGAAGTAAGGGCAAGTGCCTCCATATGACATTGCTGTACCGTTTACTTAATAAAATAACCTCCAAAGCTGAATGAACTTCGGACAAATATGAAACTTGAAATAAGATGGTATATACATTAAAGCAAATTTCAAGCATTCTATAGCAGCCTAAATTTTATCCTGATATTCTCAAATGTACAATACCTTTCCCTGGTAAGACTAGCAATGATATGTTTATTTATTTATTATTTATTTATTTTATTTACATTATATCCCTCGACTTCCATCCCAAAGTAATTCCATTCTGTCTCTCCTCCCCAATATTTTACAAAGTTCTTACTTCTGTCCTGCATGCAGCAGTTTTAGCTTCTTATCACTAGAAACTTCTGTCATAATCCAATTACAAAAAAAAGAAAGATTCATGCAGCATTGATGTGGGTTGTATGTACTATCACATTCACAGATTTATCCTGTGTCCTAACTCTTAAAATTGTCTGCAGGCAATTTTGTTTAGTGGTAGAAGTTCCATAGATGGTTAGAATGTAACATCTTATTTAATTTTAAGAGTGATATAGTCAGAAGTTCTAATTCTGCACTTCTGAAGTGAAACCATATAATGGATGGTTTTAAGAAAAATATAACTACATATTTTCTTCATTGAGTGTTATTTGCTTTAATAAAGCACAGTTTATACATTATACAAATTTTCAGTATAAGATTTATTTGTATTTGATGAATGAAATAATTAATGAGTTTTATCAATTTACTATAAGATTTTGATTATAATTAAATCAAGATTGAGTTAGATTTTCTGTGAAGTGTGTCTGTGTGGGTGGGAGGGAGGTTGTAGAATCCATACATGAAAAATAAGTATTTTTGGCTTTAACTTTTAGACAAGTAAGTGATATATTCAAAACTAAATGAAGTGTCAATAGAAAGGATATATTATATTGCTGGACAGACAAGTTCCTTTTGGGGAGAAAAAAAACTTCCACATATTACTTTTTTAATGTTTAAAGTTTCTTTCTTGTGTGGGAAATTTCTTTCTACACAAGGAATATGTGTTTTTATTGAGTGTCATGTGATTTTGCTGTGCTTTTGCAGTGGAGCACACTTTTGCATTTTTGTTAGATTAAACGTTTATGTAAACATTTTAAAACAAAATGTTCTCCATTGAAACTGTGCTTAAATTACTTTATAAGTTGGTAAAGTATATTAGAGTATTTTTTAACTGTGTTTTCATTAGGAAGAGTGATTTTATTTAGCTGTTGATATTTTACTAGCTTGTGCTGCTTAGTTTCTCTGGGAAAGAGGCACCATTTTATCTTGGCACAAAATAAGTTATGGATGACAGGGGGCATGGCCAAGATGCTGAGCAGGTAACAGCACTGATCTTTTGATCTGCTTTTTTTTCAATAACTTAAACAGGATTTTTTTAATCAAAAATCAATGAATCCCTCTTAAAGTAAGATGGATGCATAACTGAACACTTTTGAAATGTTTCTTCAAGAAAAATAATTTTTTTATCATTTTACATGATCTTTTCCTGTCAGAGAAATTCTAAGGATTTAATGTTATTCAGAATGAGTCACTCTAAATCTAACAGTCAAGATTCTACAATGATAGAAGACATACAGTCTATTCTTGGCACCCTGCATGGACTTTCACTGAAGATGGATAAACTAGATAATAAAATAGACAACATAAAGATTAATATAAAGAAAAAGTTGAAGAACTGAGAGAAGTCCGTAAGTAGCAGTCTCTACAGATGCCAGGTATAGAACAAGCTGTGAATGATTTGGATGGAAGAATGACTGAATTTGAAAATCATATGGAATTTATTCTTAAACAAAATAATTTATACATGGAAAAAAAAAATAGAAGAGTTGGAAAGCAGATCCGAAGAAATAACATTAGGATCAGCAGTATTCCAGAAAAAGATGAAGGTGATAACATGGTTCAGTTTTTAAATACCTAGCTACAAAAGACTCTAAACATGCTTGAAACATTTCTTTTAGTTTAGAAAGGGCACACAGATCACTCTCTAATACTTCTTTAAAGAAGAACACTCCTTCTCCATGGTCAGTGATTGTAAGATTTCCCTTTAGTCAAGATAAAGACTGAATTCTGAAAACTGCATGAGCAAATTACCCAATCAAAATAGAAGAAAATAATATAAGGTTTGAGAATAACTATTCTTCATCTGTCATGACAAAATGGAAAGCTTGTGTACCTCTTATAAAAATCTTAAAGAAAACTAACATTAAACCACAACTTATTTTTCTGCTAAAACAAAAAAATATTTTTACCTGATTGTCATAAAACATTCAATGCCTTAAAAATGCTATTGAATATATGCAGAAAAATATACTTTTAGATAAAGTCAAAGAAATGGACTGGAGTTTGTGTTACTTGAAGAGAAATGGATGGTCACTTAAAGACAGTAGTAGTAAAAAACTGAAGGACAAATGAAAACTTCATTATTTAAGTATGTAATATGGTTTTAATTTTCTTAAGTTTATTGTGTAATACTTTGAATCAGTATATAAGTATTGTACTTCATAAGGTAAAACACTTCTATTTACTTCTTAATAATTACTTTTCATTTTGATATACTACAGGAGGGCAAGGACAGTGATATGATGTTGGTTGCTATAGTTATACATTGTAACTTAGGTTTATTATGCAATGTTATATTATAAATACATTAAATTTTAATTACTACGTGAAATCTCTTCAGCTATTTATAGATTTATAAGAGTTTTTAATAAGATCAAACAGTTGTCATAAAAAATCTATGCAGTTTTCATTGGTTGCAATGGGCATATGATCTATATTATGTGATTTAGTAGTTACTGAAATGTATTTAATGAATACACTGATGTTGGTTGCTATAGTTATACATTGTAACTTAGGTTTATTATTATTAATGTTATATTTATAATACATTATTTTTTTTACTACTACGAAATCTCTCTTCAGCTATTTATAGATTTATAAGAGTTTTCAATAAGATCAAACAGTTGTCATAAAAAATCTATGCAGTTTTCATTGGTCGCAATGGGCATATGATCTATACTATGTGATTTAGTAGTTACTGAAATATATTTAATGATTTAGCTTGGCTGAATTGTTTTTTATTTGGTAGAGTGTGGTTTAGTTTTTTGTATGCCTGGATGATCAAGTGTTAGGGAATGAATGGTGGGGTTTTATAGATGTGACATGGTCATTGGTTTTGTTTTTTGAATGTTCATAGTATAAAATCCATTTATTCTTAATTTTTCTTACCGGTTATGTATGAGAGTGGTTCCGCATATGTGGTCTTGCTTACTAATGTTATTTTCTCTATAAATACTATTATAGTGTCTTTATTTTAACTTAATTTATGGTTGTAAATGCTATTTGTTGAAAAAATGTCTCTGATATTTTAAAATGTTGATATTTTTTAATTTAATTCGTTCGCAGAAGTTGCAAGCATTCCCATTCCTGAACATGTGGTTTTGTTCAGGCAGCTAGTTTTTCCCACTTGTGGCACTTAGATGTTCTTTTTAGCCTTAAAATGTAATGTAATTCTATTATTTACAGATATATTAAATGGAATGTTTTTTATAAATGTCTTCTTCTAACAGTAAGTTAAAATAAACACTAACCTTAATCTTTGACCCAAAAGTTCTAGCTGTGTAATGTTAAAACAGGTTACATGGGAAGTTTCTTGTCATATAATGGGTAGAATTATAAAATTAAAAGTAGTTATCATTAGCTTTAGGTTTCCTTGTGCAATATTTGAATAGTACACAAGTTTAAAACTTGATTTTAATGTTAAACATTAGATATGTAGTGTAAATAAACACTGTAAAATGTTTTTGAAGGTCAGTTTTTAATATAAGAGATCATTTCTTTCCTTTTTTTTTTTTTTTTGCTGTACTTAAGGAAATTCTTGTAATAGCTTAATTCTTTATTAACTAAGTGAATTTGTGAATTATATTTAATCACTGTTTTTAGAAACAGACAGGCTGAGTTAGATTAGTATGAATAGGATGTTCAGGTAAAATATAATGCAATGCACTTATGTTTAGCAATTTTTTTTATCAGGTATGCCGAAGTAGAGTAAAATGTATAAATAGTGTATTGTAGCTACCTGGTTAATGATTGGATTATTTTAGTAACAACAGTTTAGTAGAATATTATTAGTAAGTTAATTACCAAATCAATTTGCTGGATTTGATATCACATAGACGTTATAATAATCTACATCCTAATTTGTAATACTAATATTTTAACAAATTATAAATATCTGTTTGGATATTTTAACTGGCATACTTTAGTGTATTAGAGATATAAATATGCATATATGTTAATTATAAGCAATTATTGTTGTATTTATTTGATGCATATCTGTGTTGTTATATAACTATAGTGACCTAGTTGTGTTTATTGTTTTCTTGTGTGATAAGCCAGGTTATATTCAGAATATATTGACACAAGTAGTGAAGATTTTCTGAAACTCTGTGTTAAAGAAATACATATGTAACTAAACACAGCAGATTCACACTTAAATTTAGGGTACATTTTTTACATAATTTATATGAGGTTATGCTAATGAAAATTATAAGGCCATTTTACAGTGGGGCTTCTTGTACATCTCTTAATTGCATGTTAGATCTTGGAATATAATCCATAGTAATATTAAGACATTTGCTAAAACCATTTCAATATATACAATATAACAATTACTATTAGCACATATGAATGCTGTATTTATACAATTATTTTATGACATAACTTTTTCTATTAAGAAGTAGTTGCATCAGATTGATTTCTAGATTGATTAATGAGGTTGTTGGAAAGTACTTTGTTTTGCTGTGTCATCAAACTAGGAATATCTTATTCCATGATTAAAATATTAACATTTAAACACCTAAAGTGTTTAATAAATGTGCTAGCAGTTTTGACCAATAATGAGTATTCTGGATCTCTATTCTTGTTTTATATACTAGCTTCTCATCTATTTATTTTAACTGCATTCTTATGCTACAGATGGCATATTTTAAATATTTATCTGTAAATGTTAATGGCTTAAACAGTCATTTAAAGAGGGGAAAGTTATGTATATATTTAAAGTTGCATAATGCTCATATAGTAATTTTACAAGAAACTCATTTGATTAACAATGCTAATAACAGACTGATTTTGAAAGATTTAATTTCATCTAGTTCTCAATTTAAATCTAAAAGAAGAGGCAATCTCATTTTATGGAAGAATTTTCTGTAATGCCTAATATAACTGATACTTACGCTAATAAAAATGGTATGTTATATCTTATTGTAGATGAAATAAATTAAAAAGTATGCATTTATAAGTTCTTATTGGATTCCAGGAGTTGCAGCTAAAGTTTCAAAAATACTTGGATATTATAACTTATTATATGAAACGTAAAGTTATTATAGCAAGTGATTTTAAATGTATTTTCTCTGAAAAGGATACAATTACTAATAAGAAACCCAGATTATCATCTTCAACAAAACATTTATTATTTTTTATCAGTTCAATGAACTTTTAAAATATACCTATGATTTGATAATATCTAATTCTCTTCATTACACTTATTATTCTTATAGATACAGAACTGAAATGAATATTGACAAAGTTATTTCTAATAGTTTAATTATAGGGTGTACTCACAAAGGGAAAGCAGATCTGTATTCAGAAAATGTCCTAGCCCTTTTAGAATTAAGAGTGGTATTTTAGTATAAGTAAAATAGACAGGACCAGTATACCCAACCAAAAATGCTCAGTAGAGGTAGGAAATGCACAGAGAGAGGTATCTATTTGACTTATCAGTCAGCCATTGTCTCATTGAATCCACAAGAAGTATATAGTAGACACTCTAAATAACCAGTAGACAGAAGTTTGTTTCTCAGTCTTTTATTATTGCATTAAAGCACTACTTAGTGTTACCTTACCTAGTTTAATTTTGAATGTTAAAGCAGTATCCATGGTATCCTGTCTGTTATCTGACCATAATGCAATCTCTTTTAATCCTATGTTAAATTTTAGTAATTTAATACACTGTAATAGGCTTCCAGCCTATATTTTTTTTAAATTAAATGTTTTAACAAATATTTGTTAGATGAGATACATATTCTTTTTAGAAATAAATAGAAAAGGTGAAGTTTCAGAGGTTATTTTATGGGACACATTTGAAGCTTATCTTAATGGTAGAAATAATTATTTGGCATAGTTGTAAAAGATAAGAACGGGATAGGGAACTGAATAACCTACAGTCTAAAATCAGTAATCTAAAGATGAGTTTAAAGTCAAATGATATTTCTTCATATCTAGAGTTAAAAAATCTGAATGCTAAATATGTTAAAATCTTAAATCATTAGACATGCATTAGCTTAGAAAAAAAACTAAAATGTCAAGCTTATTCTATGAATCCTTTGAAGCTACATAAATTTGCTATCAGACTTTAGAAAATGAGTAAATTAAATCATATTAAGATTTATGATAGACATGAAAGAAAGATAGATTTAAAGGACATTCTTGAATGCTTTAGGAAATATGCAAATATAAATAATAAAAATAATAGTATAGCTGAGGATAATATATTAGACTCCTTTTTAAGGGATAATATACATTATAAATTAACTAAAGAGCAACATAAGGGAACAGATAAATCATTTTCACTAAAACAGATTAAAGATCAAAATTAAAAAAATAATAAAGCACCAAGGTTAAATGATATCATACCAGAGTTATACAAATTATTGCCTGATAATGTAGGTAATACATTAGCAGAAGCTTTAAGTGAAATTAAAAACGCCTTCAATATTCCCCCAATTTGATGATTTTATCTTATATCACCTGTATTAAAGCCTTCACAATGCTCTTCTTATTGCTCTTTGTCTCTTCTAAACATTTATTATAAGTTGTTTATGTCTATTATAGCCAATAGAATCAATTTAATTCTACATCATATAGTTAACAATGATCAGACTTGGTTTATATTAAATAGGCAGGTACAAGATAGTATAATTAGACTAAATTAATTAATAAAGTATGCTAACAAAAAAAGAAAATAAGTTTCCATTATTAGTCTGGATTTTGATAAAGCTTTTGATTCATTAAATTGGTCCAATTTATATAAAGTTCTTAAAGAGTATAACTTCTCTGTGGAGTTCATATTTTTAATTACTGAGTTATATAATAATTAATATTCCTTGTCATAAAATATATATTGTCAAAATAGGATTTTTTCTCTCTAGCTCATTTAAAATTCAGAAATGTACAAACAGGGTTGCCTATTGTCACTGTTGATGGTTGCTCTAGATATAGAACCATTGGCTAATTATATTAGATCAAATTAAAACATTTTAGGTATAGCATTAGCAGATGATCTTGTTTCAAAAATTTAACTTTTTGCAGATGATATTCTTCTCACAATTGGTAATACAGAAACTTAGTTGGTTCATTTAGTTAGTTCCATGAAACATTTTGAGGCAATTTTAGGTTTAACTTTTAAGCATCACAAAACTAATACTTTATTAATTAACAAGAAGTTAAATAACTCAATTAAAAATATATCAATTTTAATTGGGACAATAAATGATTTAAATACATTGGTAGTATAATTAGATCAAATTGTAAAGATATATTGTTAGCTAATTGTAATATAAGATTAATAAAATTGTGAAATTAACTGATAATCAGAATACAATTTTCTTTACTATGGAAGATTGTCTAATTTTAATAAAGATAGTAATTCTTCCAAATATTTTGTTTTTTATTCAGTCATTAATATTAAATCTATCCAAAATCTTTTTTTTTTCTTTGATATCCAAATAAACCAAGGATCTCTTTTGAACAATATTGGATAAGTTGGTTCATAGGTTCATAGGAGGTTACTAGGCTATTGGGCCTAAGGCTTTTATAAGCCTAATAATGCTATACCCCCCTTACTCACCAAGTTGTATGGTCTATATTTGCAGCATGAGTGTATGATCAGCAGTGCCCTTACCCAAGAGGGACATAGACAACAGCACTGGATAAATGTATGGTCACCCATCCAGTTGTTTAAGTTATGCTTTAATAGGGTCATTGAGAATCTCTGTTTAATATGAATTGGGAGTTTGTTCCAAAGGAGTGCAATCTCTGAGAGATATACCTGTCTCTCCAGCATGTCCTGTTAAGGTTGCAGATTAGGTTAAGATCCCTAGAGCTAGTGAATCTTGTCCCAATTGACTTGCAGATATGCAACATTTCTTTTAAGGCATGGTCTGAGACTGCACTGTAGGTCATGCAGAAGTCACCTTTCAGAAGCTTATAAGATGCAGAGTACAGCGACAGGACCATCAGTCTGTCCATGTTGGTCACTTGTTGAATGCCCTGAATTTTCTTGGTGAGAAACATCTGAGGTCTCCTGAGCTGCTGCACATGTCTAATGAGGTACATACAGAAGGGAGAGCTGTACTTTGTTAGTGGTCTGATGAGTGATAAGCACAGAGGAGTTAAAACATCCTTAGCTATGTATGCAATACCCTTACCTATGAGATGTGCAACATAGAAGGCCTTCCTTACTACCGTGGAAACATGATGATTGAAGTTAAGGTTGCCATCAACCTTTCTTCCCCAGTTCTCTCCACAGGATTTGAGCTAAAGGGGGTACTATTACTATTGTAATTTTCAGGACTTCCCTTTTGCCAAAAGGGATGATAATTTTTTTTTCCATTTAGTTTAAGTCCGTTGCTTTGGAATTAATCATTTGTCTGTGTAAGCCATTTTTGTAGTATGTCAGCATTGTTGGGGGACTCAATGATTGCACCCAGTTTGCAGTCATCAATGCACTTGGCAAGCCACAGGCCCTCTATTTTCAACTGGACTTCTGAGAAATAGATTCCAAGCAGTAGGGTTCTCAGTGCAGATCTGTGTGGTACACCACTGGTAAATGGTTGGCAGGTAAGGTGAAATCCCCAACTTTGACTGTATGCATTCTGTTGGTGAGTCAGTTGGCTACCCATCTAGTGACATATGGGTTAATTCCCAGCTGGGTTGGTTTCTCAAAGATGTCTGAGTGTGGAATTGTGTCAAAAGCCTTTGCTAAGTCAAGATAGGGTGTATGTACTCTTTTGCCTTCATCCATGGCTTTGTTGACATTCTCCAAGAAGCCCACCAGGCTTAATAAGCATGATCTACCCTTAACATAGCCAAATTAGGCCTGGACAAGAGTTTGAAGGTCACCTATGTCTTTGTTGATAGCATCCATGATGATGTCCTCCATGGCCTTGCAAAAAAGGCTGGTTAGGCTTATGAGTCTATAGTTCTCAGGGGTACGTTGATTGACACACTTTGTGCAAGGGAATTACTGTTGCTGTTTTGCACTCTGCTTGGACAAAGACAGTACTTAGATTGTGGTTGAAGAGCGTGCCAAGTGGTTCTGCTAGGTCCTGTTTTAGACCATTTAGAAGGCAACCTGGGAAGTTATCTGCTGCCATACAGATTGTGTGTTTGGTCATGGAGAGTGCAGTTATGACCTGCTTTATGGCGATACTAGATAGAGGACTGGTGATAGGTATGCTTTGTGGTATGTCTGGTGGGGACAGAAGGGTGAAGTTTGCACCAAATCTGTCTGCTAGCAGGATGGTGATGTCCTGAGGGTCAGTATAAGTGGCAACATCCACTACTAGTTCGACTCAAAGCTGGGATCTCCTTTTTAGATTTCTGATGTAGCTAAAGGATGCCTTGTAATTATCCTTAGCTAGGGATGCTAGTTTAGCTTTGTAATTGGCTTTGAGGACTTCACAAGATACGCTTGTTCAAGTGTGGAGGGTGTCCTTCCTCTGCTGACTCAATTCTCTCTTGTTTTTGGAAAATAGTTTCTTCCTCTTGTTGTATAACCTATTTATGCTTGATGTCTACCAGGGTGGCTTTTTTTTGGTGAGGACCTTATTTTGATCTGTTCAGGTACAGCTGAGTCTATACATATGGTATAGGTGTTTATACAGGGCATTTGTGTACACCCTTGTATAGGAGTCATTATTGACAGTGATATCATGGGTTTGAAACTATTTATGCCATTGCTTAGGAGGCTATAGTCTATTTTGTAGACATTTTTCATTCTTTTTGCTTTTGAGGAGGGTCAGGTATGATCATTACTTTGAACAAGACTGATTTATGATCAGACCTTAACAGGTAGGGCAACACACAGGGGGTAGTACTAAGTCTAGGACATTCGAGCGCCATGTGGGGGTACAGACTATCTGTTCCAGACCATTTGTATTAACAAAGTCCAGGAACCTTAGTAAAAGTTGGATTGCACTCATACATGACTCCCAATCTAGCTTTGATTGGCTGTGGTGCTTTCTGCAGTCTTAAAATGCATCTCTGTGGCTGTAAAGACATCAGCATCTTCCAAGGTAAAGAGTGCTTCCAATGAGTGCAGGTTTCCAATTTAGACTCATAGCATTAAGCAGCATAACCTTGAATTTGTCTCTAGTGGATTTTTTCATGTTGGAAATTTAGTTGTTTTGACATTACCTAAAAAAAAGTACCTTTGCCAGTAACTGAAAACCAAGAGGTGACAGGCGAAGACCATCTCTGGCAAAACAGTGTGGTCTGTTGACCATCCACAAAGGATATTATCCATGATATTCAAGATAATAATTTTGGTTTGAAATTTGATGGGATTCAGAAAGGTAATGATATCTCATATTTAGATATTAGGTTAATGGCAAATGTTGGACAGCCTATAGACACACACACATATAGAAAATGTAATAATGTGAACTCTTTTTTATATGGAAATAGTTGTCATCCAGCACATTTAATTTCTATGATACCATATAATGAGTTTTTATGTTTAGAAAAAGTATGTAGCAAGGAAGACAATTTGTATAGGGGAGTGTGTAAGACAGCTGAAATGTTTGTCAGTAGAGGGTATAATATTAATGAAGTAATTGAAGCTGGATGCAAAATATTAGATAGATGTTGTAATAATCCTCCTAGTAGGCCCATATCTAACAATGGAAGATATAATGGACACAATAAAGGACAGATACAGAAGGGAAAAGAAGTTTATTTTGTGACAACTTATAATATTTTAACTGAAAAAATTATTAGAGAGGTTAAAAATCACTGGCTAATGTTGTTAGGAGATAAGGATTTGAGGGAAATAATGTCCAATAATGTGTGAATATCTTATACAAAAGGGAGAAGTTTGGCCAACATGTTAATACACAAAGATTTTTTTCCACCTAATGCTATAATGTATAGTGAAGTGGTTGTGAATAAAGGTACCTATATGTGTAATAAATGTTGCATCTGTAAGTATCTAGTTAGAAGATTTGAAAAAATTAATGGAGTGCATTTGTTTCCAAATGGGCTCTATAATTGTAACACTGAAAGTGTCATATATTTGTTGAAATGTGACTGTGGATTATACTATGTCGGTGAAACTATTAGATCTTTTCAAAAACGTGTACAAGAGCATGTTAGGGATATTATTAATGTTAAAATGGAAAGTCTTTTGGGGGTTCATTTTAAATTATGTCATAATTTGAATCCAAATTGCTTGAAAGCAGCTGTTTTAGAACAAATGAATTTGCAGTTGGGAAACTGTCAAGAAGTAAAAAGTAAGCTGCTGTATAAGGAGACACTTTTTGTTTTAAAATACAAAACAATGGAGCCATTAGACTTAAATAAAGAATGTAATTGCAGGTTAGTAATTAGGTAATTAAGGGTTAATTGAAGAGAATATTGTATATAATGAGAGTGTTTTCAATGTATGTTACTCTTTGAAGGCTGTGTGTGAAGCCAAAGAGCTAAGTCTTGTGAATAAACTGGTGTTTTGTTAGTAAGTTTCCATGACCATTTGGTTGTTCCATTTATTATTTTTAAATGGTTGTTTTATATAGCTGGTTTGGGTCTAATGGCCACTGATCCTTCTAACAATGTTCCCCATATTTTACGGGAAGAGAGTGTTGAACAAGGACAATGTTCAATAGATGAGTATGTTTTCGAGATGAATGACTGAGCTACAAAAGCGGGAGATGCTGCAAAACTTTTCTGGGAGAAATACTCAGCTGACTGGAAGACCCTTTTTCTTTGGTGGAGTTTAAAGGCACAGTTGGAGTGCCCATAGAGGACAGGTATAGGATCTATATGATAAACTTGAGAAGGCCTTTTTTAAAGAGACAAGTACTTATTTCAACATATTGTACCTTAAAAGATATGTAGAGTTGGATATCACCCCACGAGGGCTAAGAGCTTTCAAAAATCCAACTCCTTTTGATTTGAGTGATGAATGAGAAGTTGTATTTAAAAATAGATAGATATTAGCTGTGCACAAGTGTTCAATGAAGTGGGTGCAGATACTCATTGAACGTGATTTATTAAAACATAAAAAAATCAAGGAAAAAGTGTTGACTGTAAATAAAGAACTTAGTAAGCATCTGAGTTCAAAGTGGCAGGATTAATTTTTATCTGATATAAATGACAGACAAAAAGAATTTGATCTTGAACTTAGTGAAAGAAAGAAATATAAAATTAATAGAGACATTAAAGACGATAAGTTACAAAGATCGTTTCTATGGAAATGCAATCACAAGACTACATCTCGTAGATGGAAAGGAGGAGCCAAAGTGGGCCCCTCAGTGTCGTTTGCAACAACAGATGAGATGGAAGTGATAACAGACGTAGAGAGCGAGGATAATGAAGGGTATCCACCTTTACCAGCAGCACAACCGGAGAAGTTTGGCCAACATGTTAATACACAAAAATTTTGTTCCACCTAATGTTATAATGTATAGTGAAGTGGTTTTGAATAAAGTTACCTATATGTGTAATAAATGTTGCATCTGTAAGTATGTAGTTAGGAGATTTGAAAAAAATTAATGGAGTGCATTTTTTTCCAAATGAGCTCTATAATTATAACACTGAACTTGTCATATATTTCTTGAAATGTGACTGTGGATCATTCTATGTTGGTGAAACTATTAGATCTTTTAAAAAACATATACAAGAGCATGTTAGGGATATCATTAATGTGAAAATGGAAAGTCCTTTGGGGGCTTATTTTAAATTATGTCATAATTTGAATCCAAGTTGTTTGAAAGCAACTGTTTTAGAACAGGTGAAGTTGCAGTTGTGAGAATGTCAAGAAATAAAAAGTAAGCTGCTATATAAGGAGACACTTTTTATTTTAAAATACAATACAATGGAGCCATTAGGCTTGAATAAAGAATGTAATTAGAGATTAGTAATTAGGTAATTAAGGGTTAATTGAAGGGAATATTATATATAATGAGATTGTTTTCAATGTATTTTACTCTTTAAAGGCTGTATGTGAAGCCGAAGCGCTACGTCTTGTGAATAAACTGGTGTTTCATTAGTATTTTTCCATGACCGTTTGGTTGTTTCATTTATTATTTTTAAACAGTTATTTTATATATCTGGTCTGTTGACCATATCTTCCCAGGCTGACAGATACTGAATCCCCCCCTGATTAACTCCAGACATTAAGCCAATTGTTGAAGTCAATCATTTTTCTGTTTAAATTGAGGCACCATCCTGGGTGAAGGTTGAATCTGCTTAGGGCTAGAGACATACCAACCTGGGACACATAATCTGAGAGCTCAGTCATGTCTCTCTTCATTTAGTCCTGTGAGGTATATCTCAGATCATTCACTCCAATGTGGACTATGACAGAGTCATAATGGTACTTGTTCTTGAGAGACTTGAGTGCGTGTATGATCTGACAGATCCTGGCACCTGAAACACAACTTCTCCTTGCCCAGGATGGTGAGGTGGACATCTGTGTGTCTTACTATGAAGTTGCATATGACCAAGACATTTGGTTTTGAGGTGCTTTGCTTTAGGGGCTTATTGGCTGAGACACTGTTGTGTGTATTATTATGTGTAGTGGATTCTGTTGGGTCTGTAGTGTGTGCAGAAGATTTTTGCTTGGGAGTTCTCTGATCTTTAGGTAGGCTTCTAGCGAGTACCTATTTGTATGTGCGTTTATGTGCTGTGAGTTTATGTGCAAGATGTGAAGTATGTGGACTGACAACCTGTTTGATATATGGTTTGTTTTTATGTAAGATAATTGATTCCAAATTCATAGTATAAATACATCTCTCACATGTTGTATTTGTTTATTTTAGGAGTAATTAGTTGTCAGTATACACAAGGCAATTGCTACAGTGCCTCAGGATGCAATTGACTGGTTGGACAAATGGTGGGAAACTTTCCATCCATTAAGGCAGGTATATACTGTGGTAACTAGTGAGGAATGGGCTAGATGGGCCAGATTTTTCTGTAAGAATAACAAAAAATGGCTATTCTGTGGAGGGCTAGGGGTAAAAAACTGTATCAATGTTTCACAAATGAGTTGCATGCAGGGAAGCAGTATGCAACTGTGTTGTGCACAGTAAAGCAGGGGAGCTTACCAAGGTTCCTAGAAGATATCTATGGAAAATTGTCTTTCTTGGCATTTGCTTCTATGAATGGCTATCCACAGCTGTGCTAAACCCCACTGCACAATGTGCAGCTATGTGAAAACATAAAGCTTTAATACAAGTGAAGTTAAACAATCTTAAAACAAAGTAACCAATGGGAAAGCCCAAGACTGAATCTTATTCCAGCAATCCCAAGCTCAGATGGGTCCTAGTTTGCACACTTCTGCCACAAGGGTGCAGGAGGGCCTTCTTAATGTAGGATGGCTGGTTTTAGTGTTCAAGTGATACCAAACAGTCTAGATTCAGCAAGTCTGAATCTAGCCTATGCTATAAAATGCAGAAATACTAGAAATTCAAAGTGAAGAAAATCACAGTCACAACAACATAAAACACAGTCTATATTAGATCCATGAATGCTTAATGTTCAAATCTCTAAAGGTTGACCTTTAGAGATCGAACAGTTAAGCATTTGAATTTCTTTAAAAATTAAAAAAAAAAAAAATCACAAGTAAAAAAAAAAGACTAAAGGGTTTAAGCAGGGGGGCAAGCCTCCCTGCACCCCCACACCCCCTACTTAAATATACCAATGCCAAGATTGTGCTACAGTGTAGTGAATGAGAAATTTCCATTTTCCGCACTGTAGCTCACTGAAGTGCGATCTTGGAGTTGGTATAATTAAATAGCGGGGGGTGTGGGGGTGCAGACTCCCATGCGAGGGGTGCAGGTGGACTTGCCCCACCACTATAACCCCTTTCTTGTATTTTTTTTTTGTTTTAACTTATTTTTTTACAACTTCACATGTTTAACTGTTCGATCTGTAAAAGTCGACCTTTACAGATTCGAACATTTAAGTGTTCGCTGTTGTAATATAGTCCCCAAAAAACAGTTTAAATAAAGTAGCAGTTCACTAGATTTTTTTTCTCAAAGTGCAATGCAGGCTTTAAAAATACTTATTTTTCAGCAGATTTCAAATGATGCCTTGGAATTAGTTCCAATGCACTCCAGATTTCCGGCAAAAGTCACCAGGGTCTAAACAGTACCAGTAAACTGAGCACAAACCCATGCAAATACAATACTTAAATACAAGTGAAGTTAAATGATTTTAAACAAAGTAACCAAAGGGAAAGCCCATGACTGAGATTTATTCCAGCAATCCTCAACTCAGACAGGTCCCTGGCTGCACATTTCTGTCACAAGAGTGTGTGCAGGGACCTTCTTAATGTAAGATGTCTGTTTTAGTGTTTAAATTATACAAACCAGTTCAAATTTAGCAAGCCTGAATCTTCCCTATGCTATGAAATGCAAAAGTACTAGAAATTCAAAGTGCAAAAAAATCATAGTCACAACAGCAAAAAAAAAAAAAAAGTTTAAATAAAGCAACAATTCAGTAGAATAACCCCACAAGAGTGTAGACCACAAATCTTCATCGTATGAAATAACTGGTTGGAAAACAAGTGCTAAAACCAGAACTAAGAAACTTTTAGAATAACAAACACAATAAGCCTTCAACCAGCAATTCCTAGCTTAGAAGGATGTAGGCTATCCTCTCCTACTACTAGAATTTAGACCAGAAATTTTCCTAATGTAAAATAAGTGCTTTGGAATTCAAGTGCTTAAATCAGAACAAAGACACTTAGAACAATAACCTCAATAAGCCTTCACCAGCAATCACAGCTCAGAAGGGAAGAGGCTACCCTCTCTTCCCACAAATGTGTAGATCATAAACCTTCTTAATGTAAAATAACTGGTCTGAATCCCAAGTGCTTAAACCAAAACCAAGAGGTTTAAAATAACAGTTACAATTTAATCAAGCTACTAAGAAGCAGTAATAAATGCATCAGAAAAAATGCAATTGAACACTTTTTTAAGAAGAAGCAGCAAAAGCAAAATAAAGTAATAAAGTAGGAAGAAACACAAATACAGTACAAACAGCTGAATAAAGTTCATTTTAAGTTAAGTGGGAAGGGAGGAAACAGAAGATCATGCAGGGTTAAGAAACTAAGGGGGTGGGCCTTCCCAACTGATCTCTCCATAATCAGTAGTATAAGCTGATGAGATAATCAAGTGCCTAAAATCAGATTTACAGTAGGAATGAGCAACTCAAAAGCCACCAAGTTTAAGAATACAACAACAGGTGGGTGGGTGGGTAGGGAAAATAAAATGCAGACAGAGATCAGCAATATTCAAGTAGAGTATAGCAAGCAAGACAAACAAGCACTCCAGCTAAAAAGAGATGAGTCTAGATAATTCAAGCTAAATGAAGGGGTGAACGGGGTATTGGCTTTCTTAGTACTACTTTAGCCATTATTAAAGTAATAGCATTATGGCTTAATACCTCTTATGCATCAAAATGGAAATGAATGAATGGAAAAAATTACATAAATATATTAATATGTGCATAAAAAAGATTATAACTAAAAGTTATGAAGTTGTATGAATGAAATTATAGTTTCTATTTTCTTTGTTTTATTAGATATATATTTCTTTTTAAGAAGTTTATTTATTCTAATCACATTACTAAAAATGTATTTTTTCTTTATTTCCTATTGCTTATACTAGTAAATGTGTAAAAACACACAATTTTAATAAAATGTTAGAACTGAAACAAAATAACATAATTTTTTGGTATTGATTCCTAAATTGAAATACGCCTCACTCAGCAGAGAATTTTCTTGCTAAATGCAGTTCAAAATTTAATAACTGGTTAATTCTGAAGATCTAGAGGGAATATGCTAATACTAAAATTTATAGGAGATGTGATTTGAATTCAGAATCTTTGCCTACAATTTTAGAACTTTTAATTAATCCCAATAACAAATTATTAAGAAAGTCTTACTTATCCAAGGTTTATAGGATTTTCAGACCCTCTTCTTCTTCTAACACTATATTTTGAAATTATTCTACAAATATTAATAATGTACTTTTCACAGATGAAAATTACAAAAAAAATGAGTTTAAAGTCTGCAGAAAAATATATCTTCATTATATTGGAAAATGTTCACTTGGAAATATTTGCAGAGAACGTATATTACACTGAATAAAATTGCTTTAATGTGAAAAACTAATAATATTCAATGGTGGAAATGTGACTTAGACATAGAAGCAGATTGGGTGCATTTGGTGTTTTAGTGTACAATAATATCCATATTTTAGAAAGAATTTAATAGTTTTACTCAATCATTGTAGTCAGATAGATGTAGTATTTCTAAATCACTGGTATTATTTAATGCTCCAATTCTTGCAATTATTCCTAAGACACAAGTGCCTCTTCTTTAGTATATTTTAGTTATAGCTTGAAAAGTAATTACTAAAAATTGGGAAAATAAAAATACAAAGCATTATTTAAATAACATTCAAATTTAACAAACGTTATGATAAATCAAAAATATCATATATTAAGATTCATCTCCAGATTTAAACCATTTGGTTGTAAAGTCTTAAAATGAATAATAAACTTGGTTTCCATTTGTAGTAACTTATGTACAAAATACTTCCCTGGTTATTCTAAGGTTTAGCTAAAACACTAAAGAAAAAAACTACTACCTCAACCTGCATGTGTAGAATGGAAATGCTGGGCTACAGGACTGTCCAAGTTAGCATTCCTGATATCTCCCAAATGTTCTAATATTCATTTCTTAACAGCTGTTTTAGGTTTCCCCACATACCATCTTCTGGGTGTGTATCCACAACCTGTAATATATACTACACCACATGAACAGCAATCAAAGTGATCAACAGCTCTGTAATTCCTACCATTAATCTTGCTGCCACTAAGATTTTTTTTATTCTAACACATACCTCACACCTCCAACAAGGGAAAGATCCCAGATGGGTTCTATATACCTGAAATTATCTGAAAGTTAAAATTTCCTTCAAATTCAAGAATCTTCCATATGTAAAACCCTAAAGCTAAACATATGTCCTTTATATTCAAGGATATGTCTGGCTAGTGCATTAGTTTCATTGCTTCTTCTAATATCATAGATGTGGTTATAAATTCTTTGTTTAAATTTTATTTTAGTCATGCCTATATAGAATGCATCACATTTCAAACAAGATGCTAAGTATATCACATTGTTTGTCTCACATGTAGCATAGCATTTGGGAGTGAATACAAAATCCATCTTAGGATGTTCAAAAATCTGTACAGTTGTTATATGTTGACACATACTGCATTTACCACAAGGAAAGGTCCCTATCCTTGGAGTGTGCTCATATTGTTTAATGGTTCTCTTATTCTCTTTAAAGCACAACAGCCATTTAAGGTTGAGAGAATTCCTAAAGACAAACCTAGGTCTCTCCCCCACTATGGCCTTGATTGTTTCATCCATTATAAGTACATTCCAATTACAGCTAATGATATTTTTTAAAACATTAGTGTCATTCGTATATTGCATAGTATACATTAAACCTCTGTTCGAGCGTTTATAATTAATCCTTGTGTTGTAACCATGGGCCTCACTCACTGACTGTGATATACCCAAAACACTTTCTTTTATCTGGCATACTAACTTTCTATCATAGCCTCTATCTAAAAACAGATTTTGCATATGTTCTGCTTCTTTTAGCAATGAATCTCTGTCTTTACATAATCTTGTTAGCCTAACATACTGACTTTTTATGATCCCTATACGCTCTATAGGTAACCTTGTTGGAAGAACACCCTGTTGAGGTATAATAGTGTGCACCCTAGGCACATATTTCCAGGGATCATAAAAAGTCTGGTAAGGTACATCCCAAAAGGGGCATTGTACTCAATTATGGGCCTGATGAGGGATGAGTAAAGAGGCACGATGACCTCCCCTGATCTAGATGTGAATTCCTTCATGATTAGGTGGGCTATATAAAATGTTTCTCTAACCACTTTGGCCACGTGGTTGTCAAATGAGAGATTGCTATCAACTTGGGTCCCCAGGTCTCTAAGTACTTCTTCCGTACTTAATGGATTACCACCTATGTGGTAATTTGTGGGCATTTTGTTTTTGCCAAAGGGGATGACTATACACTTTTTGGCATTTAGCTTGAGGCCATGGCTCTGGCACCAGTTGTCTGTTTCTATGAGACGCTTTTGGAGGATGCTTGTGTCGGCTGGAGAGTCAGTTATGGCACCCAGTTTGCAGTCATCTGCGAACTTGGTCAGCCACAGTCCTTTTGTGTTGGCCTGTACCTCTGAGAAATATATACCGAACAAGAGAGGTCCCAGGACTGAGGCTTGTGGGACACCACTTGTAACTGGTTTGGAGTCTGACCTGGCTCCAGCAATTCTAACCATGTGGGTTCTGTCCTTCAGCCAGTTTTCAACCCATCTAGTGACATAGGGGTTTATATTTAAGCTGGTGAGCTTATCTATAATGCCCGAGTGGGGTATTGTATCAAAGGCTTTTGCAAGGTCCAGGTAGGCTGTGTGGACCACCTTCCCCTCATCAATGGCCTTGGTAACTATTTCAAAGAAATCAACCAGGTTTAAGAGGCAGGATCTGCCCTTAACAAAGCCAAACTGGGTAGGATCCAGTGTCTGTAGGTCCCCAATATCTTTATTTATGAGGTCCATGATGATCCTTTCCATAGGTTTGCAGACCAAGCTAGTCAGGCTTATGGGGTGATAGTTTCCAGGATCTGTTGAGGCACCAACTTTGTGGAGAGGGACCACTGTTGCTGTACGCCACTCTTTGGGTGCATATCCTGTAGTAAGGCTGAAACTGAACAGTAGTTTTATGTTTGGGATTAGCTCTTCTTGGAGTTCATGTAGGACACAGCCCGGGACACCGTCTGGTCCAATTGATGCTGTGTTTTTTGCTTTGGAGAGGGCAGCTCTTACCTGAGCATTTGAGATGCCATGGGGGCAGCACACTGCTGGGATAGATATTTGCCCTTATGGTGGGGATGGGGGGAGAAGTTTGCGCTGAACCTGTCAGCTAGGATGTTGGCAATGTCTGTGGGTTCTGTGTATTTTTTTGTCATTTTGGACTAATTCTGAGCATATCTGGGAATTCCCACCCAGGTTCCTGACATAACTAAAGAAAGCCTTGTAATTACCTTTAGTGTCCTGTGCAATTTTTCTCTCTAAGCTGGCCTTAGACGATTTTATGAGTGCCCATATTTTTTTGCTAATAGTGTCAGAGATGCCTTCCCTTTTTGGGATTTTGCTCTATCATGTAGTAGCTTCCTCCTTCTATTGTATAGTTTGTTTATGGCTGGGGTCCACCAGACAGGACGTCTGCCTTTGGAGGATTGGGTCTTGGTTTTATTTGGGATTGCATGATCCATGCATTCCTGAAGGTGTTCATAGAATGCGTTTATAAAAGATTCTGCGGTCTGTGCCGTATTTTCCACAGGCCTGGGGGCTTTGAAGGATTCCACCTCAGTTTTGAGGAGTGTGAAATTTGCTTTAGAGAAGTTTTTCACTGTGGTTTTCTGGGCAGGGGGTGGGGTCGGGATGTGAATATCCAGTGAGATTAATTTATGGTCTGATATTACCAGTGAGGGATACACTTCTGGTCTGGAGCATAGAGTCTCCATGTTGGTGATGATCAGGTCCAGTATGTTTTCCCCTCTTGTGGGAATGGTATCAAGTTGTTCCATAGCATTTGAGTTTATAAATTCTAGGAACCTTTGGCTAGGGTGTTGGAGCTAGAGTAATGCTCACAGTCTATGTTTGGGTAGTTGAAGTCACCCAATATAATGGTGTTTGGAGAGACCTTCATATTTTCCAGTGTTCTCAGGAAGGTTGAGTGGGGTTCCTGGGTTTGGGAGGGTGGTCTGTAGCAGGCTATACACTGGAAGGCAGTTTTACCCACTGTTAGTCACACATGGATAGTCTCTGATGCTTTGTGCTGTGCCACCAACCTGGAGGTGTGGGTATCTTTTACGAATATTGATACTCCCCCTCCTTTTGTGGTTCTGTCCAAGTTTTGGGGCCAAAAAGCATGGTATGAGGTATAACCTGGTAGTGCTGGGGTGCTCTCGGGAGCCTTAAACCAGGTTTCTGTTACTGCACAGATGTCAATGTTCTCCATGCTAAGGAGAGTTTCAAGTGCGTGCATCTTGAGGTTTAGACTTCTGGCGTTGAGTAGCATTACTCTTAGTTTCTTATCCCTTGTGATACCTGTGGAGGTGGGGTTGTCTTTTGAGCCTTGCCTAAAAAAGGCACTATGGGGGTAGCAAGAGCCTTTGCCAATATCCAAAAGCTCAGGTGTGACAGGTGCAAGCCGCCCCTAGCAAAGCATCGTGGCTTGTCGAGCATGTCATCCCAGGCTGACAGGCATTGGATCCCCTTTGAATGACACCAATACTTAAGCCAATTGTTGAAATTGATCATCCTGTCTTTATATTGTGGTGAGGGTAAGATGCTACTCAAGGTCAGGGTCATACCGGCCTGGACTACATGCACAGAGAGCTCCTCTATGTCTCTTTTCATGTAGTCCAGGGAGGTATGTCTCAGGTCATTCACACCAGCATTGACAATGACTGAGTCATATTTGTACTTGCCTTGGAGTGACCTAAGTGTTTGTGTTATGTGGCGGATCCCAGCGCCCGACAGGCAGCTCACCATGACCTTCTCCTTGTTCAGCCTGGTGAGCGGGACGTCAGTGTGCCTGACGATAGTCACCTATTACAAGTGTATCAGGTATGTTGTTTAGGCTTAAGAGCTGTGACTGTTCAGCACACTGGCTTTTTGAGCTATGTGTTGCACATGTTTTGTTTTGGGGTAGCAGTTGCTTGGGTGTCTGCTTTGGAGGTCTCTGCTGCTTAGGCAGATTTTTATTTAGAGCCTCCGAGTATGCTTTTGTGTGTTTATATGTTTGGTTTACTGTCGTGATAGGTCTATGTGAGACTGGAATTGTAGTGAGTGTGGTTTCCTTCTCCTCCTGACTGGTTACACAAGTACTGAGTTGAGAGAGCTTAGCCTCCAGTTTGGCTATATAGTTGTATCTCTCACATGTGTTGGAATTTGTTGGGAGGAGGAGAGGGTTGTCTGTGTACATGAGGCAGTTGTAACATTGCCTCAAGATTCCCAGATTCACCAGCTGGACCGGAGAGGAGATTGACAAGTGACATTTGGACATGCTAGAATAGTATTGGGAATTCCTTTATAATTGAAAAAAAGGGCCAATGGGTAACAAGGTACTCAAGGGGAGTTTGTGAGGGTGTAGTGCTTTTAATTTTTTAGTGCTGACTTATATAATTGTTTTAGTGAGCAAGTGCCAGGCTTTAGAGTAGGAATAGGGTATTTATTATGAGAACTAGATCAGTTCTAAGGGAAAAAGTGAAGAGCAGACTTTATGGAGCCGAGAATGGTTTAAACCCAATTAAGCGGCGCTGCCCGATGTTGCGCTATGTGCAAAATCGCGCAAAGCCGCGCTAAAGTGGGTTTTATACAGGGGGACTTGAAAGAGCTAGAAATTGGCCCAAAACGGCCAAAAGATTACCGGCTTCTTGTGCTGGGAACTCTCCTCCAGGGATAGATAGGCTGCTCTAAGCTCCCCCACTGCCACTGGTGAACAAAGAAGCCTCCCTTTATCTAAGAAAGGAAATGGGCAACACAGGAACTTTCCAAAAGTCCAGAATACAGCAAAGCCTGTATGTGGACTACTCTAGGTCACGAAAGATGGGAAACAAGGATAATTTTTTTGTATTTTTTCTTTTTTTTGCAACAAATAGCAGGAAAATGCAATAAATATGTAACACAGGCTAGCACACTTGAGTATGTAGTCTTAACAGGTAAATACAACAAACAGGACAAACTGTAAAAGTGCAGGTGCAAAAACAACTTTAAACAGTTTAAAACAATTCAAAAAGCAGAAATACTTGCAGTTTAGCTAGACTGGACAGTCGCCCAGGTAGTAGCATAAAAAAAAACACTTTTATCAGGTTAGCAGTCGCTCTTTTAGCCTCTCTGCTGCTATCACCACTCTGCAGGACCACGAGGAGCTTGACTGAGTAGTAACAGGTGCAAAAAACGTGCCAAAGTGGGTTCTATACAGGGGGACTTGAAAGAGCTAGTAATTGGCCCAAAACAGCCAATAGGCTACCAGATTCTTGTGCTGGGAACACTCCTCCAGGGATAGATAGGCTGCTCTAAGCTCCCCACTGCCACTGGAGAACAAAGAAGCCTCCCTTTATCCAAGAAAGGAAATGGGCAACACAGGAACTTTCCAAAAGTCCAGATTACAGCAAAGCCTGTATTTGGACTACTCTAGGTCAGGAAAGACAGGAAACAAGGATGATTTTTTTTTTTTATCTTTTTTGCAATATCATCTCAATGTGTTCAAAAAGGGGAGAATCTACTATAAAAACATTTTTTCTCCACTATCTCTTCCTACTTCCCTATTTTCCCACACTTCATCACTGTGTCCCCAAACCAACTTATGCACATTTCCAACTGTCCAACTCCTCCTTACTTTCATCTCAGACTTTTGAAAAACATCCATAGAATATCCTCTACATAATAACATTCCTGACCTTATAAAATGCGCTATTTAACTGCAACTTATCTGATGTATTATTAAAAATACGCTTAAATTCCCCATAAAGCAATGAACTTAACAAATGTCAGGGATGCATTCTACTAGTAGAAAGAAAATTATTCACAGCTGTTTTTTTAGAATATGGCCTAAAATGCACTTGATTATTTCTTCCATCCAGCAATTCAATGCTAAAGAACTGCATCACTTCACTCTGTATTTTATAAGTAAATTCCAACCCACATGCATCTTTGTCCAGCTCTTCCATGAACTCATCAAAGTCTTCCATATCCCCCTTACATATAAAAAGCAAGTCACCTATATAACGCTTATAAATGACAAAGTGTTGAGAATAGAATCTATTATTATAAATAAACAAATTCTCAAAATAAGCCATGAGAATAATGGCATATGAAGAGGCACATGAAGCCCCTATTGCAGTACCCTCCTTCTGCAAAATAATCTCATTCTCAAACATGAAATAATTATGTGTAAGGGAAAACTCAAGAAGCTGGACCAAAAAAGATGTGCGAGGACCTTCACCCAACATTTTTCCTACTGCTTCCAAACCCCATTTAATATCGATGCTTGTGTACAATGCCTTACCATCCATACAAGCCCAAAAAAGTTACTCTGCCAATCCATTCCTCCTACCAAATCTGAAAATTCCTTTATATTCTTAATATATGAAGGAACCCCAGACAAATATGTTTTCAAATGGGCATCCAAAAAAATGCCTACATTTTGCAAATAAGCCCCAATTCCTGACACAACTGGCCTCCCCAGGGGATTTGTCAGATTTTTATGAATTTTAGGTATGGTAAAGAACCTAGCATCCTTAGAGTGTTTTATATGCAATTTTCTGACATCTGAGAAAAAAAGAAAACCTTAATGTTCCCCACACTCTAACAATTCAAGCAAAGCAAGATTATATTCCGTCAAAGGATTACTACATAATTTTTGATAAATATTGTCATTTGATAACAAATCTCCTACCATTTTGTTATAAAAAACTTTGGTTCCTAATGACCCAGTTCCTTCCCTGATCAGCCTGAATGAACACATAAACCTTGTTGTCTTCACATAATTCATTTAATGCTAACCATTCATTTTTACTTAAATTATAAAATTTACTTTGCCCGTTAAAGTTCATATATTCCAGTTCAACTTGTTTGCATAAAATCTTTTCAAAACTATTTTTCTTCATAGAAGTGCTGGGGGGAATGAAGGTACTAACATATGGTGCATGCGGTGCAAATAGTTTCTCATAACCTGTAACAAAACATTCATCAACAGCATCTCATTCTCCCTCAATATCATGTGAATGAATATCAAATATATCATTTTCATGTAATGAAATATCCATGACAGAGTCATTGTTTTCAAGTTCTTCATCAACACTGGTTATTCTCTTATTATTTATTTTATTTTATTTTTTTACTTTTACATTTCCAGATTTTATTTTACGCTTGGAAGGCCAAATGTAACTTCCTGCAAAAACATTTGATCTCCAAAACACGGTCTGCTAAAGTAGAAAAACATGCAGGGACAACTTTCACCCCTTTAAGTAGCAAAGTTTTTAACAGCTTTATTAATAACCAGGTTAGACAAATTAATAATGCTTAAACTACTATTATTATCCACATATTCCTTTTGTGAATTATTCCCTACATACCTACAAACAGAAACCCAAATTGTCCAAAATTGTCCGTGGTCCCAAAAACAGAGCTTAATTCTTCCTTCCTTTGCCCTGGATCTTCTGCCCTTGTCCCTTGGTATAATGCAGACTCAAATGTTGTTCTACTGAAACATACCCCACTGAATGACCAGTATATGCATTCAGATTTTCAAATGACCTTCCAAGCGTACATTGTAATGATACACACTTCCATTCCTCAAATAAATCTAGTTCATCTTGTGGTCCACCATTTCCATTCTCCACATGCAGGTTCAGATAGCATGTTCTTATTTAGTGTTTTAACTAAACCCTATAATAACCAGGGAAGTGATTTTGTACATAAGTTACAACAAATAGAAACCAAGATTATTATTAATTTTAAGACTTCAACCAAATGGTTTAAATCTGAGATGAATCTTAATATGAAATAAAAATGCATCCTCATTTATTGAGTTTGTTAATTTAGTAAAAATAGTTTGTTAGAATGAATCTATAAAGATGAAAACTTCAAATATTATGGATTCGTATAAATATTGGCATAAATTTAGAGAACTAATTGAATATATTGTTGCATAAACTGCTATTCAGGTTATGGCTTTTGTATATAGTTAGTTGTTATGTTTTTGTCTTTCTTTTTCTATTATTAAGCATTTAATAAAAGTTGTTTTATATATAAAAATAAGAAGTAATAGATGACAATATGTTTCTCAGGACATATTCATGTGCTGCTGTAATGCCTACCCAGACATTTGCAGCTAACTACCTCCACATGTATGGGAGATTTTGGGCCACACAATTATAATGATGTAATTTACCTTATCTCTGTAGTCATATTATGAAATTATTTGCCATCTAAATGGAGATTTTGTTATCTTTAAACAATCACAAAAGACCAGTAAAGTACCCTGCAGATATACTTCCATGAATAACACTTATCAGATTTAACCTCCTCACCTGACCACTTACCTTATAATGCTACCACTGAATTTCTACATGAATTGAGTATTTCATGTCCTGTATATCAATACAGTTATGTTTACTTTTATCTCAATCAACTTTTTATCAGTTATAACCAAATGCAATACCTTTCCTCCTACAAGTATACCTCTGCTTCTCTTCCTATCTTTTATCTCAACTTTTTTTTCCATTTTTTTCTTAACCTTTGACTCAGTGTGCTATACTCATCAAGCCAAGATGTAAAAAGTATAGCAAGGTCCACACACAGATGAGATAAAATAAAAAAGTTTAATAAAAGGTAAGTGCTTTCATGCTCGATAACAAGCACTTCATGAGACAAAGAACAAAGTAAAATACAGCACATAAATAGTACAATCAATTAAACAATTAATGAAATAATTTACGATCTTTCAATAAAGGTTTTAAAGGCACATAGCCATTCAGGCCAGAAGACCTATGTGTCTGCAGAACAGTAATCCACCTAGCCTCTGCTTTTTCAATCTTATTGCATAGGCCCTGTGATGCCCGTGCCCTGGCCCAGTAATCAAGGATCCTCAATCTTCACCACTAGCAACAGTGAAGGGTGTCCACTTTGGAAGGATAACAAATACACACACACAGTAAAGTACAATTTTCATTAAGAACACACAGAGATCACAGTCAGTCTGGGGCTGGTTTCTCCCTTTCTCTCCAGATCCCCAATAAGACTCCCCACTGGCACAGATATAGGGTACAGATCTCAGCTGAGTAGTCAAACCAAAACCTCCAGTGACCTCTCTGTTCAACCAGTGCTTCATGTCCCTGCCCAAGTAGCTGACACACACACACTTTGAGATTTGGTTTATATACAAACAGACACTCCCAGAGAAGGCTGTCATAGGTTCTCCAGCTATGCCCTCTCTTGCCAGGATATAAGGTAGTAATCACTGCCACCACCTACTCTTATTAGCTACTAAAAAGGCCCTTAGCAAAGGGTGTCCACTTATTACTGCACAATATTATTATCCAATTAGTAAGTGTGACGAACAGCAAGGCTTATTTGGAGTGGCTTTGTACAGTATCACTATATACATGCAATGTACTCCAGAGCTTAAATTATCTCTACACAAAAAGCCACAGTTGAAAGGTTTAAAAATATTTAATAATAAATAATAAAAACACAAGACAAATTTTTTCAATTCAACACAGTGCTTAAGAGTTCAGAAATCACAGGAAAATGCTTAAAATAATAATGTAGAATCGTCTGACATAAATATAGAAAATAGCTACACTAAATCTGACTAAATTCCTATCTAACTCTAAGAGCAATCACAGTTCTAAATAAACCTACATATAGAGCAAAGGCAGAGTACTGGTGAGTGGTCAGTTCTGAAGACAAATGCAAAATGCTCTGATTTTCTCTCTCTGAGAAAGTCTTAAAAATAATACATCCCTGCTGACTCATTTTAGATTACATCATTCTTCTCTGGTTCTCAGGCTAACAGAAACTAAGAGTTTTAACATTTCTTTGATCTTGCACCTGGCCAGGAAACTACAGCAAAAAAGACATTATATATGTAAAATCTAGCAATTAACTCTGGTCTCAAAACAATAGGAGGAGCTCCTCAGTCCAGACATTATGTCTCCGAACTTTGAGATCAGTCATACAATGCTTGACTTATCAGCTTTCTTTCAGCAGAGTGCACTGTGATTACATTTTTGAAGTTCAACATTTAACAATTTTTTTACATATAAGAGGACAAGCCTCTGGATTCTATTCATATTTACAATGACATAGAATTATCTACAAAATTCTATCTAGCTAGGCTGGCAGCCATCACATATCTTCACATACCCCCCCCCCCAGAGAACTCAAGCTAGTTTTTCAAGTGACCCTTGAGAAATGTTGCTTGAGAGGGTTAGGTCTATCTGAGTATACCTTACCCCATTCCCTGTCTTGAAAACCTATCTGCATTGGCGTTGCTAACCCCACTGTGGGGCTGCACTGACATATCATATGCTTGCAACCCTAGGCTCCATCTTAGCAACTTGGCATTTTGCTGGCTGGCTCAGTGTAACTATGTTAGGGGATTGTGATCTGTAACTAAAGTGAATTTTCTTCCATACAGATAAGGCTGAATTCTATCTAGCTAGGCTGGCAGCCTTCACATATCTTCACAGCCCTCCCCCCACTACTACTACTACTACTACTACTACTATAAATACATTGCAATAATAAAAAAACTAAAAGTATCGTCATTAAAATCAGACATGTCTAAATAAAGTGCTGATAACATCCTTATTCCTAATATAACCAATATGTTCCAGAAGATGTTCCCTCAATAACCTGCAGGTCTTCCCTACATAAAAATAATGACATTTATTACACACAGCAAGATATACAAGTTTACAGGTTAAACAATCAGCATAAAACCTAGGATTAAAAATAAAACCAGCAGATGGATGAGTAAATGTCTTAGACTCAGAGATATAAGAGCATGCTGTACATCTGCAACAAGCAAAATTCCACTTCCTCTCAGACACCTGCATAGGTTTCTTATTATTACCATAGCACAGTTGTCTCTTGAAAGACAAATTGTTCCTAAAACAATATTTACATAGGTGTAGTACCAACATTTTCATTAATCTTGTCATCAGATGTAAGAATAGGCCAATTATTACGTATGATGTCACATATCTTACTGATATCACTGGTGTAAGTTAACACAGGTCCAACATTTCTATTATTAATTACATTCTTCTTAGGATGCACTTTAGATAGTGCCCTGGAAAAATTAGGTCTAGCACAATCTTGTCTTGCTTCTACTATCCCTTCATCTACAGAAGCAAAATCATGCTTAGAATATCCCTGGTTAAATAACTCCTTCCTTTAATTATCAAAGGCTCGATGAAACTGAAATTCATCAGTATTAAGCCTAGACATTCTATATGTCTAACCCTTGACAATATTTCTAAAGACGTGTCCAGAGTGCATGCTTGTGCAATGCAGAAGTGTATTTCTTCTGCATGGCTTCCTATATATACATTTATTTATTAGTTATACCGGACCTTTACTGCCCATTTGGTTAGCTTTTGTTTGTTTTGGATTTTGTGCTATACTCATCTCTCCTTTCACCTTCTTTAAAATACCATTTAATTCCATAATCTCATGAATATAACTCTGTCCTTAACTTCAAGTTTTTCCAGCATCCATTTCTCTAATTTCTTATCTATTTGTAAACTTATTAGATTTCTGTATATTGGTATGCTCACCTGATGAAGTTTTAGGATGAAAATGCAGTGAACAAGTTAAAGTGTTGGTGTGGACTACATCTGTTGTGTCAGTGTGCTTCTGTATCTTCAATAAACATTATTGACTGGGATCCGAACTGCCTTACCAGTGCTTTTTTTTGGTTTTGTTATTTCTGTATATTGACTATGATTTAAGGATAGGTTCGTCCACTGTAAACAATATTTGATCTTCCCTTTATGCACATAATGAATATGTGATGACTGTATTCTGCTCTTAATTTCATAAATTATTATCTCTTCTAATACCAAAATAAAATAACTTTATTAATTCATTGTTCATATAATTGTCTATATATATTCCTAATGAGGAAATCCCCTACTGTGTACATATGCAGTCCATTCTTAAGATGAAAATCAATATCAGATCACTGTCTGTTGTCTGTATTTATATGGATATGTTCCTGATGCTATAATGCCTCAGTTCTTGATGAGACTCTATACTGTCTTAATTACAATGTGGAATTTGAACTCATTTTATTATGTAATCTGAACACTGAACTGATAATAAAAAATTTGAACATAGTCATTCAGTGTTACAGAATTATGGCCCTGTCCAACATTATCTCACTATGAGAATTGATACCACATCTATTCTTTGTAATACACTACATCTGACTCTTACATCTGTACCTAGCAATATCTCAGAAAATGGGATAATGGCAGATACATTCACTGACTGCCTTCTTATTTTTGCATACAGATCCAATATGCTTTCATTATATCAGGATGACTGACAATGTTTCTAACTGTTGTGACATCTCCTTGGGATACAAAGATAAAGCCATGATGAAGTCACAAGTGACCTGAGTTTGATTAGCAGGTTGTAAGCCTGCAGGAGCTGGTGGGGGAAGATGGGAGTGAGTGACTCCTGGCTTGCCCATACTGTGGGGAGGAGGGCAGCTCTGGTGTGCCCCATGGATAACAAGTCAGTGCTCTAGTTTTTCATCCAGCTGACATTTGACAGCATGGGGTTGGCATGCTCAGACTGGACTTTTACTATGTAGCTAATGGGAATTTATAATGAAGAGGCATGTTTTCACTTTGGCAGCACTGATCACAAAACTTGGAGAAGCTGCCAAAGTGAAAGAAGTTATCCAAGATGCACCATGTACATCATACCCAAGGACAAGAAAACTGACATACATCCTATGATCTAACTATCACCAGAGAAGAGAGCACTGACCAGTATTCCTAGCCAGGAATGAAAGGACCAAAGTTGTCTCACCAAGACTGTGAATACCTAGCTCCCATACCTTCAGAAGAAATTTAACAGCTAGAGGAGCCATCAAACAGGTTTCTGGTGGAAAAGGAAAAAAAAGTTCTGTCATTTGTTTCAAAGATGTACTGTAGAATGTACCACAAAAAGCTGTTATACAAATCAAAGCATGGTATAAGCAGCACAAGTGGTAAAGAAAAAATACAGAAAAAAGCATAGAAGGCAACTGAGGTGCAAAAAGTAGGCCATACAGACAGTGAAACTGATATAAAATATGTAAAAATGTTGCATATGCTACACCAGTAGTTCTGTGCTCAGAACTATATATTACGGACAAGCAACAATCTGGTCAGTGTAGAAGTAACATGGAACTAGAAATGGAATTAGATATAGGGACATTATTTATTATTTTTCTTTTTTTTTCGCCTTCTGTCCACATTTCTTTATGCCTCCCCCATTTTCAATAACCTTTGAAAATCAGACCTTTCCAAACTAGAGACTTGCTACCACAAAATTGCTCATTTTGCTGCTAACCTCCCTCATATAGTCCACCACTGCACTGCCCTTAGAAGTCTTCATTGGCTAAAGCTGCCACATCTTCTAACACATAATCAACTGACAATTGCTCATACCATCATTTTTCATCCAGATGCCAGCCCGTCACTAATAAATCTTACCCAACCCTACCACGCATCACGTACACTCTGAAACTGCTTCTACAAACACACAAATCCTGTAACTCATTTGGTGACTCTCTATTTGCCAATCACATTGCAGAAACCTGGAACTCAGTCCCACAATACATACTCACTACCCCCCACCAACTTCATGTTTAAACTACTCAGACAACACCTCCTTAATACCTGGCTCTGCACCTGTATTACACCTAAGTAATTGGTAATTTCCTTTTTCTCACTTCATTTCCCACTGTACTATCAGGTTGCTATATACAAAAAGATTTTACCTAGTGTTATGTTATATGTGTATATAATTGATAATAATGTTTAGTGTATGTTACTATTTTTTATTATCTAATTTTGCTATGTTTCATTTTTATTATGAGTTTAAATATTTATATCAACCTTGTAAATGTTTTATATCTAGCTTGTATAATATGTGTACTATGTATGTAACTATCTTTGGAGCTTTTCTCCCTGGGCTTCCGCTGAAAATGGGCTACTAGCCCAGTTGGACTATCCCAGTAAATAAATGTAAAATACATTTTTTCCTTGAATACAAACTATAAAGCTATATGTGTTATTTTTTTTTTTGTGTGTGTGTGTGTGTGTGTGTGTGTGTGTGTGTGTGTGTGTGTGTGTGTGTGAACTATCTCTCTCTCTCTCTATATATATATATATATATATATATATATATATATATATATATATATAAAATGTATCCATATGCATGTATATGTATACAGTGTACGTATGTGTGTTTTTATATATACATTAAATATATATATATATATATATATATATATATATATATATATATATATATATATATATATATATATATATATATATATATATAAGCATGCATGTGTGTGTGTGTGCATATATATGAATGATTGTCATGAAATATCTAAACCTCAAAATGTCAAACATCAAAATATCTAAAGAAACACTGAAAGCAGAAACCACATAATATAGAATCACAAAATATCTAATAATTCCTTACAACTAAAAGTACTCTTTATCATACATCCCATCTACAAAATCAAGATTGTATTGTCTTGGTAAGGGTACTGTTAGGGAAGGGGGTTTTATTAAAGTTATGTGCAGGACTATGGTTATGGACAGAGTAGGACTAGGATTAAAGTTAGCATGCATAAGTAAGGCTTGGCAAGAGTGGCTTTCATAAGTACAAGTTGTGCAGATAAGTGAATGTATGCATGATTTAGAATAAAAACAGTCCTTTACATGCAACCTTATCAAACTGGCAGAGGTGTTAAAATTAAAATGGAGAGGAAAAATGTATGCAGTACAGTTAAAAGGTGTTAAGTTAAACACTGATTGGGAAGTTCTGTTTGAACTGGGTAGTGGTGGACTCAAAAGACAAGCTGAAAAATAGAAGAATGCAATATACTGCAGCATACATAAGGTTAAAGCAAATGAAAAGAAGTTTATTGAATCAGCCTTGACAAACTTGATAAGCTAGTTCTATTACTTGTATGTTAATCTGTTCAAATTTCTGAAATGGCAGTGTTCCAGGTTCAAAAATACATTCCTTTGCTCTTCTATGTACTTACTCAAATCTTTCATTGTTTTTCTTTAAATAATATCTGTAACAATGACGTTTATATAGCAGATGATTCATATCCTCTGTATGCAGTAGAGTTATAGCCTCCCCATTCCCACGATTTATACCTCTACCTTTACATATATGGATCCTCCAAGCCCTTGTAACTGCCCTTCACATTTACAGTTAGCAGTACAATTTTAAACTGTAATAATATGCTTTAGCCTCCCCACATTTACCATTCAGTAAAACAACATGTGACTTGCTTGTTGTTCAATATCTACATTTTTTTACTCTATGTATATTTATATGGCTTCCCTATTAAGGCTGGTATTTAATGCTAACCTCACCTCTCTGTCATTTATTAGATTCATTAACATTTTGGACACTGACACAAACAGAAAATATCAATATATTTGGGCTTTACTTACATGTATAGAGACAATATTTAGCTTCCCATGTAAGTCACAGTAGCTGTCATAACCACTCAATCAAATGTGCATACGTAAGTGCAAGCAGCTGTTTTTACACAGCAGTTATGTCTTGGAATGGACTGTTCTAATATTAGAGTGAATATTTCAAATTAAAGTCTTCTTTTTGCTTCATTAACTTTTGTTACTGACAATTCTCCTGACATTTGAACATTGGCTACTGCCTCTGTTGGTTACTTCTGGTTGCTTTCGATAAATGGATGATCTTTCCAAAATGGTTTGAGACACAACAATGAACATGGCATAAAGTGCTACAAAACATCTTTCATCTGTGCTCCTTGAATATAATGTGGTGGAAAATCTGCACATTCAGCTGCAGTATCACGTTTTTTCCACTGCAACATTTCATTTCATTTTATTACAGAAGTATATGCACTCACTTTTGGTCTGTTGTTAAAATGGCAGAAGCCATCTATATGCATGGACAAATTTTATATTTGTTACTCTTAACACAATGATGGCTACACTTTTATTAGTCGGTAAGTGTTTCAGAAATGTTACAGTCTCTGAGTTTCTAATGACCATTCAAACTTTGATTTGAGAATACACTGGGCAAAGATCATATTTTAAAAGATGTGAAATTTTCATCTAGTATTGCCAGAACATGACTCCTGGTTGGTTATTTAGCTATTAGTCAGCTCTTCACTGAGCACAGTAGTAATTAAGTAGTAAAAATACATTTTAGATGTTAATAATATGATTACCTCTAAAGTTGTACCAATACAATGTGAACACAGTCCTTGATGTAAACTGACACTGAGTGCCATAAAACATATGCATAACTTTGTTTTGAAATAAACAGCAAAAATAGGAGAAGGGTAATATCAGTATTCACCTGCCTTGTAGGTATTTATACTATGGAAGATGCATCAGATAGTTTCATATTTTTGTAATTATCAGAAAACTAGGTCCTTGCTCTCATCCATACATTGGAATCAGTTAATGTGTTCAGTTAAATTGTATGCAGATACCTTCAGTTTCACATTGTGTGTGTCACATGATATATCACAACATTGTATAGGAGTGCTTGCTTCTGCAGCACATATACTAAAATTGGAACGATACAGAGAAGATGAGCATGGCCCCTGCACAAGGATGACAACATTGTATAGGAGATTATTAGATGTTGTACAACAGTAACGCAGGTCTCATTTGTTCTGAATAGTCATTCAGTTTTCTTGCCCAGAAGGGATTTCATACTTTCCATTATACTAACCAAAGATTATGAAACTTTGAAGAATATCACATTTCTAGAAATGTATAGACTTGTATATGATAAATAAATGCACAATGCTATATTTCAGTGATACTTCTTGGAAAAAAAGAAGGAACTAACTATACAACTTTGCTATACACTGTGATTCCAGGAATTTTTACTTCTATAGCAATATAGTTTAATTCAAATATAGTCTGGACACTTGTGTTTGCTGGATAATTTCACATCCTAAAGTCATGTTGTAAGTGAATTGCCTGCTGTTGTACATTTCATTGTTTTTTTTGTAATATATGGATATCTTTAAGACATATGTCATGTCTACTACCCTACAAAGACGTCCAGTACCATATTTTGTGTAACTCAAATTCTGAGGAGCTTTGCAGTCTATAATCTGTGTAAGGTTACATCTGGTGCAAAAATAGACATCAGGAATATATGGGGGTTAGTTCAAATACCAAAACCTCGAACTTGAAAGATTGAAAACTGAAAATATCGAAGCCGTGAGACATTGAATTCTTTCCCAGGGAAAGAATTTGGTGGACCGTTTCCATGGCTTTGCTATTTCCTCCACTGTGGTGCGATCTCGGAGTTGGTATATTTAAGTAGGGTGTGTGGGGGCACAGCCCCCCACATTGGGAGGTGTGGGGGGTGAAGCCACCAAATTAGAAATAGTTTGTAGTGTTCTTGTGTTTCGCATTTTGTACTGGTACAGTGATTTTTTTTTCCCAGGGAAAAAAATTGCTGTTCTCAGCCTTTGAGGTTTTCAGCTTTCGTGGTTTTGGGTTTGATGTTGTAACATTCAAAGTTCTGACACTTCGATGTTATGATATAGACCCGGTTTAATTACCTAAATTTCTATGGAAGGGGGCTTCAATTAGCTTTTATCAGCATAATAGCTTGTTGTTGGGTTTTTTTCTGATGCTGACGGGCATTATTTTTAGATGTATTTTAATAGGGCATTAAGAGTTGTGTTATGATTTATGAGTTTTTAAAAGTTCAGTATTATTTTCTCTGCTGGAGTGTTATCTGTAACAGACAATTATGCTTTTAGAGATAAATACATGTGCATATTTTTTTTTCTGAAGCAATGTCATTTTACCAAAGACACATTTGGGAAACATACTACATTTATATCCTTCTGTATATGTTTGAGTGAAGGTGAAACAAATCATTGCAATATACTAAGCTGAATTTAGGAATGTAGATCCACAGAGACATGGAAAGGATATAATGATGTGATATAACATACTGACCAGTTGTGAAAATGTCTGAATTTCACTTTTTGCCAAAATAAAATCTCATTTTTTTAGTATTTGAGTTGTTCATGTTGCTTTGTTTAATAGTTTGGTGTTTCTGACACAAAATAATTGTTTTATGAAACTATTAAAGAAAACTTATGAAAAGTTTCTTGACCTAAAATATCAGCACATTTGTCATTTTTCATGTTTTTTTTTATCAGACACAGCTTCCCAAATAGGGACTGTCCTATGTAAAGAGAGACAAGTGATAACCCTAGGATTATTTTGTGGACAGATTATGCTATTCGAAGGCCAGAAACAAAAACACGAAAGTGAAGTTTCAAGTAGGCAGAAACCACTTCAATGGGCAAGCAAAGCTTCAAAACTTGCAGTCAGTTTTGTTCTTAACATCATCCTTAAATCAACTGACTAACTTATCGCCTAAGACTTTTTTAAAAATGTTTGGATTGTCAGAGAGAACAACATAATAAATGATGTACCAATAAAGGTCATTTGCATAATTCTGCTCTTGTATAATTAAAGAGCTATGATGCCCTACATTTTTTCTGATTTGCCCTTGAAAAATAGCACTATTCATGTTCATACTCTAGGATAGCCACAAGGAAGCAGTGATGCTCTAGGGGGTGATCATTTCCTGCAAGACACTGCAGCTCATATCCCAGTTATCTGATGCACATTGTCAAACTTCTGTATTCGTCACTGTGGCACTCTGTTGAGTTGTTCTGTGTTCAAAGAAAAGCTTCTCAAGGACTGTATAACTATGGATGGGGGAGTGCAGATTTTTTCTCTTTCTCTATTCTTGTGCTACTTCAAAATAAGTATTCGGAAACAGTGAGGAATCTGGCTGGATTAATGTAGTAGGACGTCCGCTCTGCACATAATATGCATTGCTGTTTTTTCGATATGGCTTTGACTGTATAAATGTATATTACTTTGTGTGGGCTTGATAGCTGTGGATTGTAATGTGAAGAAAACAGCTTGCTATTCTGTTTCACATTAAGAAAAGCTCATCTGCGCTCTTGTGGCAAAATAGTATGGATCCAGCTTTGTCTGAGCTGCAGACTGCTGCAGGATGGTTCATTGTATAGTTTCCTTTTGGCAGATCAGCTTAAAACTGTTCAATTTCCCCTGTATTTAAGCCTTGTTTTTGCTGATTTCTGCGCATCATTCAACAAGGATTAGTGGTGCACTGTATAGAAGCAAATGCCTTGAAACACAATTTTTCCCTGGGCAACTGTTAGTGGAACCCTCACAAGCTTCTCTGTTGCAATAAAGGCAACTTAGTTGTGCATGGAGTATCTATCATCCACAACCCTCAGTTTAACAACCCTTGATAGTCCTTGCACAAAAACTCATCAATCTAGCCCACTCCTTTCCCTATTAGCTCATATGGTAAAAACCTACTATAACAGACAACAGTTTCCCATCATTTCTCTGGCTAGCCTGATTGACATGGGAATACTGAGGCAATGAAGCAATTGCCTAATGTATACTGATAACCATTTACTCCTACAGCAAAAAAGTACCCTATGTGAGGGATGTAAATACAATATGAAATTAGAATCACGTGTCTCATGTAACAACAAACCGGGTACCGAACAGATTGTCAGTACACACTCTTCAGCTCTCACACACACATAGATGCATATACATGGAGCTACTCACTAGAATTCTATTAAAAGTTCAGAGACCTCCTAAGCATAAACAAAGTGCACACACTGTTACACAAATAGAAACTACTACACATAATAACACATACCAATATGTCTCAACAAATAAGCCCCTAAGACAAAACAACTCTAAAATAAACATGCTGGTCATAGGCAACTCCACAGTGAGATACACAGATGTCCCCCTCACCAGGCTGGACAAGAAGAAGGTCACAGTCAGCTGCCTGTCAGGTGCCAGGATCCATCAGATCAAGCATGCTCTCAAGTCACTCAACAACAAGTACCGTTATGACTCAGTCATAGTTCATAGTGGGATGAATGACTTGAGATGTACCTCTCTGGACTATTTGAACAGAGACAAGACTGAATTCTCAGCTATGTGTCCCAGACAGGTATGACCCTAGACAACTTGAGATAAGCATGGCTAGGCTTGTAAGGACTCTAGGACTGCTAGCCTAGTAATCTCCTATGAACATATGAACCTATTATGTTGGTTTTGACTGGTCTACCAACTGGGCATTGGAATGTGAAGAAATCTGGCTTTCGCTTTATAGACTTTTCAGTAATATGGCAATTCATCATTTTCCCTTCATATAAAGGGATACTATGACTGCACCTGAGATGCTCATAAGTCCATTGGTTTATATTAACTTTGCAGCTAGAGAGCCATTGAAGAGCTTAGTCCATCCCCCTTGTAGTGTGAAGGGTAGACTAGCTCCATCTATTCAGACTAACATTAATAGTAGGCAGAGATTTGTGGTTATCCCCTCCAATTGAGGTGGCTGCTTTCAAAGGTTATCAGGAAGCTACTCTATGTGATATATAGAGAAAGTCTGTTCAAATAATGGGGAATGCAGTGGATAAGAAAGCTGCCATGTCAGCAGGTGTTCCTGAAAATATAACTGAGGTTTATTTATTTGTTTTTTTAATGAGATTTTAAATTGAAGACAAGGTAAGATCTTTTTGATATTGTTTGGAGAGAGTTCCACATAAGCAGATGTTTGTTAGACTGTT
>NC_056741.1:936155317-936157817 GCF_019279795.1 Protopterus annectens | reverse complement strand
CCTAGGGCCAATAGCCTAGTACCTACCTATGAACCTATGAACCTATGAAGAGCAACCCTCAGCAGAATGGCAGGGATAAAATGATAACTGTTTCTCCTCTTACTAGGATCACCTAACAAAAATAGACTCAACACAGTTCAGGCAAAAAGGTACCAGAGCTCATTTCTAGCATTGTCTGAACCCAGATGGAAAAGGAATTGATTGCTGTTGCACAACAAAGCTCAGTGGTCACTACATTAGAAGAAGAAAATGCCAACCCAAGCAACAGTCCTCTTCTTAAAGCAAAAACCTAACTGGCAAAATGGAAATCTTCCAATCAGCAGAACAAATGCAGGAAGGACACCCACAGCAGAATTGCACGGATAAGATAGTGACTGTTCATCCCCTCTGTAGAAGCAGTTAACAACAGTCTAAATACAGTTTGGGCAAGCACATAGGTTCACTTAAGGCCTCATATTCAGGATGGAAAAAGGACATGATTACTGTTGTCTTCTTTTTCACCTCTTATTGTTGCCTAAGGATGCACAGAAGTTAGCACAGCTCAATCAAAGACTATAAAGCACATCTTTGCTAACTGGCCATAACTTAGATATAAACAAAATAAATAAATAAGTAAATAAATAAAAACATAAAACACATTTAAGAAACATAAAATAATACAAGAAAACAGGGCGAGACAAAGGCTATTATAGTACTATAGTAACAGAACAGCTTTACCTCACAGCTCTTAAAAAACTTGTTCATTTGTTTAAAACTCCAAGGGAAAAAAATAAACTAATGCAACAAACATACAAAAGACAAACTAAAACAAAACAAAACTCGAGCATTGGCATCTCTCACATATTCTGGGGGGGGGGGGGTAGCATTTCCTGAGCCATAGTTTGGCTTACATAACACAGCAACCCCAAGTAGGTGCTGGATCATTTGGTACTGTCTTTCAGAAGTACTTGTGAATACAGCATAGTGAACAACTTTGCAAAGATGTCAATGCTAATTTTAAATATATAGTTCTGACCATAAGATTTGGAGAAAAAAAATGACAGGCTATCTGTGAGGTAAACAAGAAATTATTTTATTTCACTACACAGCCTTAAAAAAAGCTAACATACTGTTGTTCGTTACATAGGAAAAATACTACAGAGATGTACAAACCCTTACACAGCAAGGCCCATGGTGGCCTGCATGTGGTACATGCATACGCAAGATGATATATCAGACACCATTTTACATATCTTTAAAGACTTCCCCTGGGATTCTTTAATGCCTACACTGTCTACACTGCTCTGAGTGAACAGACAAAACAAGCATAACTCACACCTTCTTCCACCTAATTTTAGTTTTCCTACTGATTTTCTTGCAGCTTTAAATATTGAGGGGAATTCATAAAGGAAACCACAAAGTGTACATTACACTTACACTTAGTATGACCTTTCTGAGTGACTATAAAGCACAAAACCCATGGTAGAGATGTTCTTGAATACAGATTATGTACACTTACCACCGGATTCATCTAATCTTCCGTGCAGGACTAGGCTAGTCCTGCAATGAAGCAGCCAATTTGGAGGAGGACAGCAGCATGCCAAGCATATTAATGAAGGTGTGCTGCCTGACCTCCTAATCCCATATGGAGTGTGGACGAGTGCAGGGGGCGTGTCTGAGAGCAGAGCTCTCAGAATAAACATGCCCCTGCAAAGTAGAACAGCAGAAACTGTAAATAAATGAGTGAGACCGCTCATAGGTGTCCACATATCCCTACCAACAGTCCCCCCATGTGTACAACAGCAGCAGGACATAAAAATAAAAATAAAAAGAAGTGACCCCTGTATTTATCTCTAAAACTCCGAGTACAGCTAACCGTAGGTGCACGGGTGTGCTCATCGCTTAGCTACGGTTAAAGCAGCTGAAAAGGCTGAAGAGGATAACAAGGAAGATATATACAAATGAAACAGTACAGCAATAGTGTAGTGGTCAGAGAATCCACCTAATGAGCAGATATTCCTGGTTCGAGTTCCACTGCAGCATATACCATTTTCCATGTGAAACCTGTATATGAACATATATTTACATTTTATTGTTGTATAACCTACTAAATAACATTTAAATGTGAACTGGAGTACTGCATTAAATGCACATGTGAAGAGTCAGTACCATAATGAATAAGTCAGGTGTAGCAGGCGTAAGCACAGATAAGCAGTAGTAAGCATATGTAAGCACAAGTGAGCGTGTGCAAGTGCGTGTGGGCGGGGTGAAGCACTGCCGACACAGATTAAGCAAAGGAGAAGCTAACTACCTGTAAGACACTGTGACCGGAAATCAGCAGTGCTTACCTCTGTGCAAATCTGCTAACAATGGCTTGAAAGTGCCTTAAGCACACCGTATCCAACGCCCAGTATTCTGCCCAGCAACAAAACTCTACAAGGCTGGAACCCAGGACCATGCGCACCATACACAAAATGATTTACCACTAAGCCATGCCAGATATGCAGAAATTGTATGTTGT
>NC_056741.1:936012817-936150317 GCF_019279795.1 Protopterus annectens | reverse complement strand
TCCGATGCTTCGTGCATTGCCACTAACCTGGAGGTGTGGGTATATTTGATGAATATGGATACTCCCCCTCCTTTTGTGGTTCGGTCCAAGTTTTTAGGCCGAAAAGCATGATATGAGGTATAACCTGGTAGTGCTGGGGTGCTCTCAGGAGCCTTGAACCAGGTTTCAGTCACTGCACAGACATCGATGTTCTCCATACTGAGAAGGGCTTCGAGAGCGTGCATCTTGAGGTTTAGACTTCTGGCATTGAGCAGCATTACCCTTAGTTTATTTCCACTTGTGTTTTCTAGGGTGGTGGGTTTGTCTTTTGAGCCTTGCCTAAAAAAGGCACTATGGGGGTGGCAAGAGCCTTGGCCAATATCCGGAAGCCCAGTGGTGACAGGTGCAAGCTGTCCCTTGCGAAGCAGCGTGGCTTGTCAAGCATGTCATCCCAAGCAGACAGACACTGAATCCCCTTAGAATGACACCAGTAATTGAGCCAATTGTTAGAGCTGATCATTTTGTCTTTGTACTGTGGCATCATTCTTGGTGAGGGTAAGATGCTGCTCAGGGTCAGGGTCATACCGGCCTGGGCTACATAATCAGAAAACTCCTCTATGTCTCTTTTCATGTAGTCCAGGGAGGTACGTCTCAGGTCATTCACACCGGCATGGACAATGACTGAGTCATATTTGTACTTGCTTTGGAGTGACCTGAGTGCTTGTGTTATGTGGCGGATTCTAGTGCCCGACAGGCAGCTTACTGTAACCTTTTCCTTGTTCAGTCTGGTGAGCGGGACATCAGTGTGTCTGACTATGGAGTCACCTATGACAAGTGTATCAGGCATGTTGTTTGGCCTTAAGGGCTGTGACTGTTTGACACACTGACTTTGTGAACTATGTGTTGCATGTGCTGTGTTTTGAGGTAGTGGTTGCTTGGATGTCTGCTTTGGAGGCCTCCGTTGTTTTGGTAGATTTTTAATTAGAGCCTCCGAGTATGTTTGTGTGCGTTTATGTGTTTGGTTTGCAGTTGTGATAGGTCTATGTGAGACTGGGTTTGTGGTGAGTGTGGTTACCTTCTCCTCCTGACTGGTTTTGCCAGTACTGAATTGAGAGAGCTCAGCCTCCAGTTTGGCTATATAGTCGCATCTCTCACATATATTTGTATTTGTTGGGAGGAGGAGAGGGTTGTCTGTGTATATGAGGCAGTTGTAACATTGCCTCAAGATTCCCAGATTCACCAGCTGAACTGGAGAGGATGCCAGTAATTGACCCTTCAATATGCTGGAATAGTGTAAGGGATTGCTGTGTAACTGAGTCAGAAAGGACCTATAGGGTAATGGGTATTCAAGGGGATTGTAGGTGGATGTAGTGCTTTCTTTTTTGATTAAGAGTGCTTTACCTGTGTATAAATGCTTTAGGAGCAAGTGCTGGGCTTTTTAGATAGAGAATAGACTGTTTAGATTGAAAGTAGAGCAGTTCTAAGGGAAAAATTGAAGAGTAGACTTTGCGGAGCCAGAAATAGTTTAAACTAGATTAACCGGCGCTGCCCGATGCTGCGCTATGGGCAACTTCGTGCTAAATCGTGCAAAAGCACACAAACGCGCACTAAAGCGGATTTTTAAGCAGGGAACTTCAAAGAGCTAGAAATGGCCCAAAACGGCCAATTACTACAAGATTCTTGTGCTGAGGTCACTCCTTCAGGGACAGATAGGCTGCTCAAGGCTCCCCACTCCCACTGGTGAGCAAAGAAACTTCCTTCTATCCAAGTAAGGTAATGGGCAACACAGGAACTATCCCAAAGTCCAGAATACAGCAAAGCCTGTATAGGGGACTATTCTAGTCAGGGAAAGGTGGGAAACAAGGATATTTTTTTTTTTTTTCAAGAAGGCAACAGGAAAATGCAGAAAAACAACAGTATATTAAATGCACAGGCTAGCACACTTGAGTGGGCAGCCTCAACAGTTAAATTAAACAAACAAGCTTTAACTTAAGTGCAGGTAATAAAAAATGCTAAATACAGTTAAATTAGCAGTTTAACTTTGTTTTCAGCAAGAAAAGAATGTCGCACAGGTAGAAACAGCAAAAATATACTTTGTATATACTATATACAAATACAGATATATAAATATGTATATATATATATATATATATATATATATATATATATATATATATATATATATATATATATATGTGTGTGTGTGTGTGTGTGTGTGTGTGTGTGCGCGCGTGTGCATGTGTGTGTAAATATACACATATATATAGCTAGGATATGATACAGCAGTGTTCATAGGCTGTGCCAATGGGGGTGAGGGGCCCAATCAACAAAAGTGTAACACGTACCATCAACCCTCCCCTCAGCTAGACAGGTGAAACATACAAACACACAATAAAAGTAAACAAACCACTGCTTCCCAGACTACAGGCAGGATACTACCAGTGGGAGAGACCCGCCATGTCTAATCTTGAAACAAAAACAAGAATGTCCCTTGCGGGACAAGCCAAAAATTGAATTGCTATTCGGGCTTCCAGCCATTAGATGGATAACCTTTGGCAGGGCACGCATGTTCCCCGACTACAAGGCTGGGGAAGTCTGATGACCCATGTGGTGAGACAACGTATGTGATGGGTCCCGAGAAGTGGAGAGTTGGCAGTGTGTAGTGGTGTGTTTAGACCCAACCTGCATCCAAAGTAAGGAAGACTGCTGATGAGGAAGTGCAGTCTGGGAACTATGGGTATGACATTATGGGCCTAGCTGTGCAGATGTTGGCTGGAGCAGTTCTATGTGGACTACCCCAGGGAAGTAAGCAATATTGTGCATTAGGCAGAGCCGACGCGTAACGGCAGCCACGCCCGGTACGAGTCCCACTGCAGAAAAGTTTAGTTTACATGGCAAAGGACGGTATAACCAGATGTGTTGCTGCAAACCCACTAAATGACACCAAAAAACACATGGTTGGAACACCCCACTGTAGGCATGTAAGCCGAACTAATTGGCATCACAAGGTATGATTGCTATCCAAACCTCTCAACTGTCCCCGATCTTCAGGGACATCCCTGATATAGACTCTGATTTTAGGTATGTCCCTCTTAATCCCTCTTAAAACTGGTGACTGCTGAAGAAAAGGTGGTGAGTCATACCTAATAAATAATTATAGTAATCCAGAGTTATAGATGTTTTACGTCAGAATATCTATATTACACCACAGCCATACCCATGCTCCCTTTCCCCTGCCCCCGAGCTCCACGTACTCAGCATCCATCCATTCTGCAGTTGCTAGCACTGCCATAATACACCTCCACACATTTCCCTCTCTGCACGTCTCGGTATTCCTCCATATTACTATCTCGATACAGCCTTCTGCAAGCTCTTCATCAGTTTGGTCCACATAATATTTAAAGATCGTCCCTGCTTGTCCCTGATTATTAGAGGATTTGTCCCAGAGTCTGTTGAGATTTGTCTCTGATCGGTTGAGAGCTATGTTGCTGTCCTCACCCCCACCGAAGGGTGTGATTGTCCAGACCTACCCCCAAATACAGGGTATATACACAGCTGTCGCTGTAGAAGAAATGGCCAGCTGTGGACCTTCCCATCAGCCGTCCTGCACATCCCTGGACATGTCCCCACTATCAGCCCCTCTGTGTGGCCCAATAACATCACTTACCTATCGACCCCTGTTGCATTCGTAATAATGTCCACAGTCACAGGTAGTTGACACCCTCCACGCAACTATATTGGCAGAATCTGGAACCCCAACCCAGGTGTATTACCACAGCTGTCTCAGACTACACATGTAAATAACACATGAAAGGAAAACCAAGCACCTTGGATCACCACCTTGCAAAGTCCACCACCCCCCAACACTCCAGACCCCTACACCAATTACTGACACTGACACCTCCTGTCCTGCCTCACATACATATCTCAACACCCTGCAAACCTGCACTACCACTCCCCCACCAATCAGTTGAATGGCCTACTATACATTTAAAATGTCATCCCCTCCACCTACCTGCCTACATCTCCACTATTTACATCTACTCTACAACACAGGTATGGCATACCTAAACCTAACCTGAATACCTGAGTGTAGCCCAACCAGAAATGCTAAACTGGAATTCCCCTTAACCTTACACTGACCTTCGTGAACAGTCATACCTGACATGTACACCTGATGTAAGCATGTATAATAACGACATGTCCATGAAGTAGCACCGGGGTATGCGGTAGCAAGTGGGAGTACGCCTATGTGGGTGGCGGTAAGCAATGTCCACACTGGTTAAGCAATGTGGAGGCCAACCCAGTGTAAGACGCTGTAACTGGAGGTCAGCAAGTCTGAGCCTAGCGCACACCAACGCACACCCACCTACACTTCCCCTGCAGTGCCTTAGGCACGCTGTAACCCACAGCCCTCATCGTGGCCAGTAACAACATAATCAGCACTCCCAGGTCCCTCCCCCTGCACACTATAGTCCAAGTGAGTTACCACAAAGGCATGGCAGATATACAGTCAGCTGCTGTTATCACAAACATATCATCCGGCACAGTCAGTCAACAGTATAGGAAATGTATGTAAGTATATACATTAATACCAGCAAACATGTGCACAGTGCACAGTCACAGTATTCCGAGCAGTCTATGAGTACCAATAAAAGTGCCTGTACATGCATACTGTGAGAACAGTAGTGTCATATAATACTTAAGAGAGGAATGGAAAATGGGCCACGGCATGGGGTCGTGTTTCATCCGTGGAAGAGGGGAGATGAGGCTGGTCTGGTGTGTGAGCAAACCACTGCATCTGAAAACCTTGGCAGGATGCTACCAGTGGGAGAAACAGTGTAGACCAGCAAAGTGTACTCGTGACACAACAACAGGTCCATCCCTGCCGGGACGCACCAGACGTTATGGGTCACAATAATGTTCCCACCAGTATCTGAGGTGAATGAAGGGAAGGCTCGAACGTATGTGGACCAAACTGATGAAGAGCTTGCAGAAGGTTGTATCAAGATAGTAATATGGAGGAATACCGAGACGTGCAGAGAGGGAAATGTGTGGAGGCGTGGTATGGCAGTGCTAGCAACTGTAGAATGGATGGATGCTGAATACGTGGAGCTCGGGGGCCAGGGAAAGGGAGCATGGGTATGACATTAATGTAGGGATATGCAACTTACACAGAGCTGCAATAGTGTAGTGGGCAAAGCATCTGCCTATCACACACACATTCTTGGTTTGGGTCCCACTGCAGCACATTCCATTTCCCATGTGAAATCGGTATAACATAATCATTTTGCTGTATAACCTACTAAATGACATTTACACTTGAACATGAGTACAGAACTACACATAGCCCACTCACTATTCATAGGACATGAGATGACACAAGAATGTGTAGTTGTCCTTTGTCTGCAAGGCCTGCTGTAGTAGGTACCGCAACCAGCCATCTGTTACACTGCTGCCAACTTACAGGAAGGATGTCCTCCATACTGGAAAGGTGAAGGGACAACGCCCACATGAGTAAGCATTTTATACTTCTGGGTTGCCATGACGATGGTTAACAGAATTACTACACAGCAGGCTGCACACAGTCAGCAACTGTTGCACACTGATTGGTGCAGAGCTCATCACCTGATCATGTGCATCATCTACAAAAGCCATGCTGTAATCCATTCAAACCAAGTCATTCGCTCTACTGGACAGGGAGAGAGAGAGAGAGAGAGAAAAAAAGAGGAAACCAACCAAAGAAAAAAGGATATTGAAAACATACGTATACCACAGTACTTACACAGTGGGGAACACAGTACTACAGGCCACAACCGGGAAGGCATCACATCCATCCAAGCACTAAAAGGTATGTAAAACACAACTGTATGTAATTTAATGTAGGATGTGGTATAGATTAATAGGATGTATGTTGTAGAATGTTTGATATGTGCCATCTGTAGTTGTCCCTGTAATGATGTCCCGCTGAACAACTGCTCTGGACAATACTGTCTGTCCCTGTAAGGAGTGGAACATATCCGCCTACTGTGCAGATCAGCAATGAATGACAAAGATGTCAGCCATAATATCTGTGTATGTTATGTTAATGTGGAGAATAGCTGTTGGTGGATGTACTGCCGTCATAATAGACACATGTGTGTCAGTGCACAGCATTTGCAGGACAATCATGTGAACGTGTAATGTAGCATGCACAAATGCCATAGGTGTGTAATAGGCATACCAGCAATCTCACACCATAGTGACCACCCTAATGTTAGGCTGACTTCACATGTGGCACCTGTCTGTGTTGCAGCAAGGCAGAACAGTGAAGCCGTGAATGAAAGATGGTTACAGAATGCAGACCGGGTGTCAGTATGCCCTCCACATATCTGAGTGATACAGACTGTGATGTGAATGTGTACAGACACAGACACTCATATAGACATATGTATATCAACAATGTACAACATATATCTACACATATATGTGCATAGATGTATATTCATGCACACACATATATATAGTGGCACTGACAATGGCATGCAGGTGCAATAGTCTGTAACAGGTCAGCAAAGATAAGTGTCCCTGCATAGAACAAAACTTGATACAATACAACATATGTCCCAATGGTAGGTAAGCAGCTGACATAACAATTGCAGTCTGTGAATGTGTTGTTTTAGCTAATATGGTGGGGGGAGACATATATTTGTATTAAGAAGTATGGTAACCCTGCTGTATAGGTGGCTCATACCTGTTTCCATCTTTATGTCTTCCAGGAATCATGTTGCATTGTTGCCTTCCCATGTACAGAGCCACAGAAATGGCTATCATCATCGACCACCTGGTACAGCACTATATACTTCTTTTTGGCCAGATAGCCCATGACCAGCAGGAGAGGACCTCTCTGTGGAAGGGGTAGTCCACAGGGTCAATGATGTCGGACTGCAGAACCGCAGCTATGAGCAGGTCTGGCATCATTGCACCAACCTGCTTCGCCACATACGTCAGTGTGCAGCTGCCGTAAGGTGGGACCACCTCGCAATGGGGGGGGCAACCCATCCATCCCCCAGTCACCCGTGTGGAGGAGTTTCTCAGCAGCCTAGTGGCATCTGTCTGATCGCAACATCAACACCTGGCAGGGCACATCTTGGACGTGGGTGCCAACAACACACCAGCTGAGGAGCGTGCAGGTAAGACCCCAGGACACATCGGTACACCACTCATGTGTATCCATCTGCAGCTGTACAGGTACATCATGTAGAACTGAGATGTCATATACTTTGTCTGCTGCTGTGTAGTAGTAATAAACAGTTGTGTAGAATCTATAATGTTGTGTAATTCTACTGTTGATGCAACGTAATGCTGCACTCACCTGTTATGAATGCCACAGCTGTGGCCACTGACATCAGCTTTCTCACACTTCTATGTAGTTCCCTCCAGGATACAACCACAGCAGCAGCCCGTAGCCGGTGAGTATGGTTCATGTTCATGCATGATGATTAACTGGGCATGTAATAGCTATGGGCTATCCCCCATGCACATGTCTAACACACCTACCCATACTGCATGCTGTACACACTGTACATGTTTACATTTTGTTGCTGAGAAATGCACTGCATCACAGTAGAGACCATACTGGAGTATCTGAAGGGTGCAACAGACACATACAATATAACTAACATCCTGTCAATGTGCAATATGTCCACAGGGATGTGACATGTGGCAAGACACACACCCTACAGTAGGGACATGTGTGACTCAACACCACCATGGCTGCAGCTGCACACAAGCAGATTAAGTAAACATTGCAGACATAACCCTGACCCCACAGCACTCGTCACAGCACTGTGTGCACTCCAAGGGATGTGCACATGTGTAGACCTTGCAACCATGCAGAGGTCTGGGACATGTATAGGGCACCCCTCACAGCCATGGTAAGGTCCACTGGTTGTCAGTGTAATAATCATGTACTGGTCATACATGCACTGCTGATGTTGTGATCTGTAAAGCAGACATCAGGCATCCACAACTAATAGTTGTTCACATACCATCCCAGGTATGTGTTGTTACAACAGACAGGGGCTGTGAGCAGTGGAGCTGCCATAACCGATACAGTACTACAGATGCATCAATGGTGTCTACACCTGCGAGGTATGGTGCACATTACTAGGCAGGGTGTGGAACAGGCCACAGTAACACATTGTACATGGGTACAATGTTAACATGGGGAGGGGCCATCACCTACCAACAAAGCCCATGCCTCACACACATGTATACTGCCGCTAGCATGATGTCACTATAGTTGCACTGCATGCTGCTGAGCTCCATGTGTAATTTATGTTGATAGTAGGCTAATGGGAGGACTGCGTGGACAATTGTTGTGCAACTCCACATGTAGGAGTGTGGTGTGTGTGTGTGTGTGTGTGTGTGTGTGTGTGTGTGTGTGTGTGTGTGTGTGTGTGTGTGTGTGTGTGTGTGTGTGTGTGTGCGTAATCTAGTGGAGTGTGGATGATGCATGTCAGGTGTGTGAGTGTATCTGTGTGTGTGTGTGTGTGTGTGTGTGTGTGTGTGTGTGTGTGTGTGTGTGTGTGTGTGTGTGTGTGTGTGTGTGTGTGTGTGTGTGTGTCCGTGTATGCACAGGTGATAGTGGGATTGACCACATGGTGGTACTTCCCCTTGGAATTGTGCCGTACATGGAGTGAGACATGGGACACCAGGACAACCTGTCAGGTATGTGAACACAAGACAGCTGACAGCATAACGAGGGCTGTAGCATGGAGCATGAATTGGGAGGTGCAGGACATTCTAGGTATACACATCATATTGCCAGCAGCAGATAGGTAACTGGCTACCCACATATGCAGCACTACAAATGCAATGGGGAATTACCACAGCACATCAGTGAGTGTATCCAGGTAGTAATGTCGTCCGCATGATGGGTTGATTGTGCAGCAGATGTGGCATGGACTGAGCAAGACTGTAGTATGAGGCTCTGGTGTGTGATATATGTAGTGAATGTAGCAGCCCCAACCATATAGGGGCCTCGTACACCATTACTGCCCATACACAGGGTAATACAGGGTGACAGCTGTGAGGCCATGTACAACCTACTCCACCCAGGTCAGGGAGGTGATGGAGTAACAGGCCAGGTGTGGTAGCCACACATGTAGGCATGAGCAGGGATGATATGTTAATGGGCTGTAATGATGCATGTTTATTAGCAAGTGCCATGAAGGAAGGGGAACATATATAACTGACTGTAGGACTGTCTGCAAACACAGGGAAGGTGAGGTTGTAAGGTGGCTGTCAATGTGAGTGTGTGTGTGTGTGTGTGTGTGTGCAGTTATGCACTGCTGTACAGGTCTTAAAGTGTGTATTTGTTTCCCGCATAGGTGGCGAGGTGGGTCAGGGTCCCTCCTGCTTGCATTTTGAGGTAAATGCCCCTACAGATACCGATGATGATGAAGGTACAGATGAGGCACAGGTGGGGTTGTCAGAGGCCAACACTGCACCAACATGTGTCATCACCCACCTAGCCACCCCAAGCCCACATACAGTTACTGTGCCCCTACAAACCCCCATCACATGTGGCCATAGCAGAGGGACAGTTGAAGCTTGGTGGCAATGGCCAGGAAAGTGTGGTGTCCATGTCAACTGTGTCGGGTCACAGTCAGCATAGCCAGATGTCCGGAAGGCCACCACATCGGCAGATGTATGGTGGTGCTCATGGGAGGACCGCAGGTCATCCTGCCCCTGGCAGAGGCGTCACAACTGGTACCATCAGCAGCATATTTCAGGCTGTATTGGAGGCACAGGCACATATGGAAATGCACACCAGACAGGTCCTGAGGCTGCAGAGGACTGCTTTCACAGCTATAAGTGGCAACATCCATGAACTCGCTGTTGCCTTCCATGAATATACTGAAGTCATGGCTAGAGGGTGGGATGAGATGGTTGGCCTCCTCGACCATGGTATGTCTGTGCTAGAATGTGTGGTGGGAGTGGTGCAACGTCTGTGTGAATGTAGGCCAGAGACACCAGCAGCTGGCAGTCAATGTGGATGTGCCAGGATGCACAGCTGCTCCCGTAGTAGCAGTACCAGCCCCAGCACACCACAGGGGCTGCTGTCCATACCACACCACAGCAGGACACATGCACATGGCCCTGGCCAGGCCCAGGTGGGACATGGTTCCAGCGGACATATGTCATCATCAGGGGAGAGTAGCATCTCAATGTCTGTACCTGCATGTGCCCATGAGACCCCTAGCAGGCACAGTCGGCATGTCCGTGGCTGGAGGCACTGAACAACACACCCTGCCAGGTATGGTCTGCAGCTGTCCAACATTACCTGTGTGGGGCAACCACATGGCAGAGCTGTGTGCATGCATACCCACACACTACGCAACCACACCTAGGGCATCCCCCTACCGACACACACATCACCATGCCCCAATCAAGAAACCACACCCCTCACCACACACATGGTGACACATGTATGGAATACCCTCGGCTTCTGGCACACCTTCAACACACCCTGTGCATATGTTGATACTTGTGCCACATCCCTGTCATCCATAACATCAATGCAGCGACAGGCTAACATGGTTCTGATGCACACGGTGACTGTAATGGGGTGCCACAATGTACCACAGTGTAGAATGTAGTCAGGGGTAATGTGCACTGCATACATGTCAGGTAGTGTAGCCATGCAGCTAGAATGGCAGTCACACACCCAGTGCATATGATGATACCTGTGCCACATCCCTGCCATCCCTAACATTGATGCAGGGAAAGGCTAACATGGTTCTGATGCACACGGTGACTGTGATAGAGTGCCACAATGTACCACAGTGTAGAATGTAGTTATGGGTAATGTGTACTGCATACATATCAGGTAGTGTAGCCATGCAGCTAGGATGCATCCCAGTTGTTGGTAACACTAAATGATATCCCCATACTGTCAGCCATTTGTGCTGTAGGCATACATGTGCCAGCAGGATGATGGCCAGCAGTCATATTCCACAGGAGTATGTCAGTGTGGTAACACCATGGCAGTGACATATGTTGTGTACAGTTGCACACATTCCACAGGTATGTATAACAGCTATTGGCCATGCACACGTGACTGGTGGCCTGCTGGTACAGATATTATCTGCACCCTTATGTCAACCTATCCACATACACACACATCTTGACTTGGCAACACTGTGTCTAGACCTCGACCCAGGTATGTAGTGCTACTGAACTGTGTGGCTGTCATTGCCCACATGACACCATCTGTAGAGTGAGGTGCATACCAGGTCACGCACTACATGCAGACCATCCACAGACATGTACAATATGGTAATGAAGGATGCAATGTTTGTATATGGTGAAGACATAGTGTGTCATACCATCATATACACATTGACTGACACATAATGGGTAGACACACATCTTAGAGACCTGATTGTACAGTTGATAACTAATTAGTCCATGTATCCAATGTGTTACAGGTAGGCTGCATACAGCACATGTGTAACTGGGCCATATCATGTGTTCTGTTACCTGTATGGGTGATGGTGACATTGGCGATCTGAGAGTGGTACGTGGGCCATATACCAGGTGTACCACGGTGTAAAGACAGTGTACACAGCATCCACATAACCCACTGGGTATTGTACACACTAGAACCCATCTAGATACTCTGACATACTCACTATCGTACAGTGGCCACGATGCAAAAACAACCCATTGCATATCACAACAGTGGTACCATAGGGATATGCATGTGATGCACATGCCACAGGGATAGTAGTATGTTGCACTGCATTGCAACACCTATAGGCGACAACAGTATTATCCATACTACTGTGTGGCAATGTGTATTGTAATAGGAGTATGTAAACTCGGACTGGTGTACCCTACAGATATGCACACATGCACATATACACACATGCGGCAGACCTCATTGGGATTCCCATGCCTACCAACCCATTAGTGCAACACTGTTGTGCTGGAACTGCAAGGCACATGTAGCTGTTAGGGAGTGGAGTATAACAGGCTACATGTTATGTTAATGGGGTTGAGAGGCAACACACACTATATGGGTCATATGAATAAGTATCCCCCCCAGCCAAACATGTCTGCCCTGCAATACACTACCAAGTGTTGGCGATCCCATAACTAGGGCCATTGGCAACATTGGCACACAATGCTACCTGTACTACATCCCACCTGTATGATGTCAGGATGTTATTAGTAACATATCATGCAGTAAGTTCTGGCTCCCATGGGGAATGTATTATGTGGATGCCATCAACATTACCAGGCTTTAGATACACAGACACAGATATGCAGATACAGGTATACATATACATGATTATATATATATATATATATATATATATATATATATATATATATATATATATATGTATGTGTGTGTGTGTGTGTGTACATATACATGTGACTACACATACACATGCAGTTATATGTACACTACAAAACATAAGCAGTAGGTGCACACAATATGGAACAGTCACTACGCCTACAGTTGACTCCTGAATGACTAGACACTGTATGTGCCACCCATACAAATGACAATCATTGCCTGTAACATACACCCACAGAGAGGTCATAGGTGAAACAACACCAACAGGTTTGCTGCAATTCAACATGCCATGCCATATATCTCTTCAGACACTGACAACTATATCAACGGAGTGATGCTATAGTGGACCGGTTACACTCATACAGTAGGTTGGAAATGTTCACTGCTGTTGCTATACAGGCCAAGTCATTCACATTGTACAATAGGAAAGACACACTGTGCCACAGGATACCTAACAATCAACAGTATGTACTCCAGGTGTGTAGTTCAGCAGCCTCTATCTACACACTGTACAAACACAGTAGGTGGTATGGACGTCTTATGACCACATGGGTTGTAATTGCTACATAACTTGGCATAACTGACACCATCACGTGCACACCAACACACAGAACAGTTTGTATGGCAGGGGGCAGTAGTCCTGCAGTACCCAGATCCATGACAGTAATGTGTATATAGGTGAAGTATGTGATACTGTACATCCAAATACCTTAAGGCAGCTCAGCCCTGATAACCCCACATTTTGTAACAGCCTAGGTCTTTTCTGGTGCTCCCCCCGCACTCAATTATACAGGGCCATATACCACTGTTACATACACTCGGCTCTGCAGTGCATGAGGGCATACATGTATTGTGTAGCTGGCACCCACACATATATGGCCCAAGCCTCACCATATGTGTGGGGGTTACAATGGCAGTGAACTGATGGCAGACATGGCAGTGTGTTATACTACCAGCCCACTATGGATCAACCACCAACAACGTGACATATGTGCACAGCTTGGTATGTAAGTGATGCACAGAGGCTGGAATACAGGCACACATGTGGACAACTATTGGCATACACTATGCAAGGTCCAGGTGTTACAGGATAGTCAATAACATACCCTTAGTCAGGGAATTGCTGGTATGGACGGCCATGGATGTAACATGCAACACACACTGCCAGTGTATTATCTGACACAAGACCTGTGAGGTGGACAGATAAGACGTGATAAGCACAGCTCCAGGCAGCATGAGGGTAGGCCAACAGTTGTGTGCTATGCAGATGGACTGCATTCCATGGCAAATTAGTATGTACACCCGCACCCTGTAATACCAGTACTGTACAATGCATAACACAACTCCACTCGCAGTCTGTCTGTACGTTCTGATCTTCCGATGAATATGTGGCTGTCCTGAGTGTGCCACTTCTCCTGTATGGGGTATTGCTACATGCTATCGGTAGCACTGCTGCCCACACACAGGATGGGTGCTCGTCACACAGATGTAATGGGACCACGCACACATGATGTGTGGATAAATAGTGGTAGTTGCCATGACAGTGTTAAATGGGTGTAGTACACTTGTGTAATCATATATCTGGCTATCTGGATATGTAAATGTGCATAAATTCCCACCATAGTTCCTGGACATGAAGTGTAGGCCACCCCAGCCCTTATGTTCCCAATGTTGTAGTTGCAGGGATGTCAGGTATCTCTAGCAGATATACTAGTAGGCTATTGCTACTGTCATTGGGAATGTCTTCACAGACATGGTGTGTGTGGTAGGTCACATCTGCTCATAACATGTGTGCCATTGGTTACTGAACAACATCCAAAGGACATCAGTGTACAGTACTGCTGCTAGCATGTAATGCCGCTGTGGACTGCAGCAGAGATATTGGCCAGTATATGTTGGGGGGTCTGACACAGTCTGTACATTAAAGAGGTATACACATATGCTCTTAGTGCTACACATGTGTATCATCCCTCACAATATGGATGTGAATGGCCATGTAGATGGGTATAACACATGACAACAGGTATATAATGTCCACCATAGGTCATGCTTTTACACACTCCTGCCTCGCCTGTAATGGTATGACCACTGGTACAGGGATGCCATGGCCACATACTACACAATAGGTATTGACATACATCTGCACTGCATCCCACTGCCCTGTCTGACATACATGACTGTTAGTGGAGGCCCAGCAGCGAGACAACTGGCAAGTATCTGGGCATGACATCCCACTGGGTAGCTACATTCAGCTGATAGGCATGTCACAATGCACTGTGCAGGCTGCAGACAGACTGGCTCAACACTGGCCTACACCTCCCAAGGGGGAATGCACATGTACTTGCATATACAGCAGGCTCCATAGGCATGTCACAGCACAGGGTAGGATACACCTGTGTGACAGGGCATATCCACAGCCACTGTAAACACAGCCATGGCCACATATGGTTAGCTAGCATGGTATAAAAGTATATGGACTATGTTTCGACACCATCCTCATATGTGCCACTCACAGATTTCCCTACATATACTGGCCTTCTACACAGTTTGGTCTGGTGGGTGTCTGTGGTATGGGACATGTGTATTTATGGCCCTATGAACATGTATGCCACTACAGTACCATACAGTGGGGCAGCATGTAACATCTGCAAGTAGGGGAACTAGAACAATGTCGTCTACCACAGTCTGTACACAGGCTAAGGTACATATCAACACTACACACACTGTCGACATTCACCATGGGTACACAGACCTCAGTACTATATGAACATCCTCAGAATGTGCAGGTAATGTAATGTAACCCCTACTGTGCATAACATGTGTAGCAGTCAGATATATCTGTGGCTTGTTCTCAGATATGATGCCACAAAGTATGGTTTACAGCAGATATGCGCCACTTCATGCATGACATATGTACAAAGGTTGACAGAGGTGTGTCTGGGAGCACATGCGCAGGACCAATACTGACATGCTGTTGTGATGACCACATACATTTGCTGTTGTTACAGGGTTGTTGCAACATATGTCCTTTGAGGGATATGACATCTGTGACTACCACAGCTCTCTTCATCTATTGACTGCAATCCTCACACTACATTCAGCAGTTGACAGCTAGATGCTCATGCAGCCACGGATACAACACTGCTCAGGCTGCAGATGACCCTGCAGATGGTGATTCCCCATCAACATGGAACTGACATGGCAGGTATTGAGATATGTACATCAGCCATATCCACACAAACACTGTGAAAGCAACATTACTCCAAATGCAGTATAGCGGCACCTATACACTGCAGTCAGGTCAGGCACATCTACCTCCCATTTGATGCACTGTTTCCACATTGTATGCTGTTAGAGGTACACCGTAATCCATCTGGGATGCTGTTTGGCACACACCAGATCTAGTTCCTGCTCACGGTGGGTGACAAGGGCAAACACCACCATGATGTTCCTGGGTATTGGAGTGTGTTTCCATACAATTGGTGATGGGTAAGTTACCACAGCTGTTTCACATGCAATCAGCTAGGGTAGGGCTGTGATTCATGCAGAGGCCATCAGCTGATCATGAGCATTACCTACATTACACATGCTGCTGCCTAAGCAGGGCAGGTGTAGGTCTCCATGTCCACCTGAGAGGGGGTGGGGATGCATTCAGAGGATAATACATGTCAGGAAGGGGTGGGAGGGTAAAACTGAGGCATGGGTTGGGAGGGTGGTCTAATGGTTAAGGTGCTTGCCTTACAAACACAAGGTGCAGGGTTTGAGTCTGACAAGGGATAATTGGCTAGGCATACAATGGCTCGCAAGGGCAGTTAGCTTAGTACTAACCTATGAACCTATGGTTGTGTCACACACCTAGCAGCACAGGTTATCAAACCCCTGATGACTATGTAGTGCTAGCACAGTCTGCTGCAATTATTGGATGCTCCACATGGGTTACCTGTTGTGGAGCACTCAGAACATATATGTGATTGGGAGTGACATCTGCAACAGGGATACAGTAGCTGTATGGTAGGTGACATACACGTGCCTGCCGGCATGAACAAGTGCCAGCATCAACACAGCCATACTCTCACAAGGACACACACACATTGACACATGTGGCAGGGCCAGGTGTACACCTCATCAGTTGTGGGATTGCCACATCACATCATTGTGCAGGGATCCCATACATCACACAGGTCATATGGGGGCTGTACAGGCGAAGGGTATGGGAAGGTGTCTGACATCAGACAGCATGCTGCAGTATGCCCATGGGGGTTAGAGGGAGGGTGGATGTGAATATCTGCAGCATGCAACACACACACGAATGCACAGGGTGCCACTACTGACATGCATGTGTGCATGTCTGCACATGTATGTGGTGTTCAACTGCACTAGACTGCTGTCCATGGCTAGGCGATGGGTGTACCTTGGCATCAGGCCACATGATGATGGTCTGCAGTGTGGCTCAGGGATGTAGTGTCTGCATTTGCCCATACAGGTCGGTATTGTATCCCCCATCCGGTCACCTGGGTGACTACTGTGTGTGGGCATTGCTGTGCATCGCTTGCCATTTCTATCTTCCTTCATCCATGACATGGACTATGTCTGGGATGTGCACACCTCCTACATGTATGTACAGTGACATTTGGAACTGTACCTGGGGTGTCCAGCACATATTGTGAACACAGATTAACATCGGATGTGCCAATACTGCCCACCTGTGGCACCTGCTGGTAATGGCTAGCAGCTTTACCCTGCACCTACATGGTGTGCATGCTATCAGCATTACTTGGCGTCAGTAGCATCTGTTCATATGGGCATGTTGTCAGGCATGGTATGTCTGCTGTGCGTCACATGCGATGGCACCACAGGTGGTGCAGTTGTCTGTTGGAGAACATGGGGAGGTGCACTGTCTGCAAGTATGTGCATATTGGACAGATGGACTGGGTGTCATGCCCTCTGTGGCCCACTGCTGTCACTCCATAGTTACTATCGGTGGCCAATGTGCAGTCTGCTACTCACATATTGGCTGTTACCTAGGCATGTGTGTGTATGACACGTGGGGTGAGAGTGTGCTCTGAGTAATACTGGGGTTGCTAACTGTGATCGCCTGGCCTTGATGTCACATGTCTGGGTATGGCTCTGCACCCTGGCCTCTCAGCCATATCACATGTGTTATCCCTGTACAGTGGACATTGTGATATACAGTATGGTTACCATATAGGAAAATGCAAAACCCACTCCACATTGACCACAGGTGTCATAACCACCTGTACACAGGATACGGGTTACAAACACTCACACACACACACACGCACACACACACACACACACACACACACACACACACACACACACGCATGCACGCACACACACACACACACACACACACACACACACACACACACACACACACACACAGACACACACACACACTCACCTGTCATGTTTGGGAGTAGAACCCCTACCTAACTAGTGTGTGACACTGCAGCACTTTGCAGTTATAGTAAGTGCCACAGATATTACTGGGGTAGTTCTTGCCCATAAGTGTAATTCACAATGACTGACATCAGCAGGAATGCCAAAATAGGGCTTTGAAATGACTGCAAGAGACTAGCCTAAAATGCACTGCTCCCTACACAGACAGTGACACACACAATACATCCAGATCTGCCATATGTGGGGATGGAACCCAACCGCGCATCTAATTCACACTACAGCAGTACGCAGTTACAGCATGTGCTATGGAGATTATTGGACTACAGACTCCCAGGTGAGTATTTCTGGGTGGGCAACATCAGCAGCCTTGCCAAAGGTGGTTATGTGAAATGTACAGGGAGTGAGTTAACTAAAAGCATTGCTCTCAACACAGTTCGACATGCATGCATACACACACAGTCTGCAGGTCGGGGGCTAGAATTCCCAAATAACTCCTTAATCAAACTATGGCCATACGATGTTACGGGACATGCTATGGAGATTACTCGGCTATGATTGTCTCAGAGGTGTATTTCAAGTTGCGTGAAATCAGCAGCCTTGCCAAAGGAGAGTGTTCGACTTGTAAGGGGTGTGAGTGGCCTAAAACGTATTGCTCTCTACATAGTCAGTGACAGACAGACACACACACACACAGACACACAGTTGCCACATCTGCGGTTCGTCCTCCTACCTAACTACTGTTAAATAAATTTGTTAAAGTCAGACTGTAAAAATCATCTGGCATTTAAAAACAATGACAGTCAATAACAAACAGTAATGCAGGTTTCTCAGGTATCAATTATGCATATGCTCTAATGTACATTAGGAGGCAAAAAACCATACACAAACTTGTACAGAATTTTGTCTAGTTTTATTAGTGAAACACATGTCATTTATATTGTTTGCAATCAGCTTTTGCCCACCTCACTGACGTGGTCAGTGACAGGGTTTTTACATCATGATCATTCATAGAAAGAATGCTGATATTACAATTTTTAAAAGTTACTTTCCCATGAGAATATTACATCCTTGCAAGCACCTGGTCAGTCACAATGTCCTTCCGAGGATGTAGCCAATTCAAGGCTCTTAGATTAGTTCGAATACAATGGGTGCATGTCTTCTTTAATGCTTCTCTTTGTCTCTTTCTTGTTCACCAGCTGGACATTATCTCTGATAGTGCACAAGGCCATTCTTCTGGTGGAAGCAGGAAAAGATACACATGCACACAGATTCATTATTTTCTAACTTTGCAAAATAATCTTTCACTGCAGACATGAGCCAGGCCGAGCTGGTCGCTGCCAAGGCCAAGTTTCTAATTATACTGCAGCTTATGCTTCAAGCAATAATATGCGAGTTTATTTCTACTATTATTCTAGTAAAACAGAATTAAATGCATTACATATTATACTATTTTTCAACCTTTGCTCTCCATATAGATTTGAGCACATTTATTCCTGTCTAAAGCACACATTTCTCTATATATCTGACCACACAACTTATATATGTCTAAATGTTTGAATACATATTTTCCTAAGCAAAATATATGTGAATTTTTCTAACATTCTCCCTCCTGTTAATGCATTTCATTCTATTTGAAACATAAACAGTATCATTTCATTTCCTAGCCTTTTCCTTTCAAGGACTTTTAGCTAAGTAAGTCATTTGTTTTATATTTCAGATAGGCTTTCGCTTGGTATCAACAAATTCAATTCCATGTCCTGGTACATAGTTTCAGTTACTGATATGTCAACTAGGTCTTTAACTAATTTTTTCACACAGGGTATGCCGCAGCAGACACATGCTCCAATTATGAGCAGTACTACACAAATTGCAATCAGAATATTCATAAGGACCGACCCCCCCCCCAAATAGATTCTGGAAAAAGTTCGTCAGTGGGTTTGGGCCTGGTTCTGCCATTGCTGACACCTGCTGTATTACCTCCAGGTGATCATTGATTTCATGTTGGTTGTCTGGAATGTACGCACAGCATTCTTCTTTGATAAGCGCACACGTACCACCTCTCGCCGCTAGGGTGAAGTCGAGCCATTCGGTTCTGTAATACACTGTTCTCATTGCATTCATTTCATCAGTCACAAGTTCAAGAGCGGAAAAAGTCGCATTGCTCATTACTTCGAGGAGTTTTGACAATTTCCTCAGTTCCCAAATCGATTTGACTGCTCCGTAGGCTGGGAATATCCCAGCCCAGGATATAACACTGTCACTCAAGTCCATATGAGTCAGTTTTTCTTTGTCCTTCACAGCGAATGATCCTTCCAGCTTGCTTCAATCTTACCCACTGGATTAGCAGGTTTTCTGACTGTATTCTCGGCTTGCTGAGCTACATTTCTCACATTGCGTATTTTACCCAGGGGCAATTCTGCAGTATGTCTTATGGCTGGAACCAGATAACCCAAAAAACAACTGCCGAGCCAATTCTCAGGTAACCATTTATAGGCCTTTTTCCCACAAACAAAATAACAGTTTTCTACTTTAGTACTGATGCGCGTTAACCCTGAATGAAACATTTTTTTATCTATAACAGATAATTGTCTATATATTTCAGGAGTTTTTTGCACATCTCTCAATGTTGTTTTCATCAAGCTTAAATACGAACCATAGTTCGTGCTACAACTAGTACCTTGGTCTACAGGTTTTATATAACATTTGTAAGACACAGTTATGTTACAGTTACTCCAACCAACCTGGAGTGTATCATTTTTAACAAAGCAAACAATTCCTTTCTGAGTAACGGGTAAATATAATGCCACTTTGTCTTGTGATCTCACAGTACCCGTGTCAAATAATAGGTTTTCCCAAGTTTCATTTATCCCCAGGGGGACAGCAGACATTAAAAGTCCTCCATATGCTGTGGGTATTGCAGTACAAACCCAGCAATTCGAAACGTTCATAGTCTCTACATAGACTCGTTTCATAGCCAGGTATGTGTTGAAATTCGGGTGCCAGTCTATAGCCAGTCCATCATCACGTTTTATCAATTTCACTTCTGTAGTTATATGCAAGAAAAACCATAACAACAAAAAGGTCACTACAAACATGGTTAATAAATGTATGATCAGTAGGCCAGTGAACCAATGTCTTTGGGGTTGTTTCGCATTTTTATTCACTCTGCCTCTGGCCATCCTGTATCTGTGGTATGTCAGTTAAAAAATGTTTGTCCAACTTAAATTCTTTGAGTGGTTTACAGTGCGTCAAATGAACCCAAGATGATCTCTCAGCAAGTTTTACTGCAGTAGGTGTAGCCAATAGTACCTGGTACGGACCTTCCCACTTTGGACTCGCCCAGTTCTTTCTTTTGATGACTTTCAGCCAGATCCAGGACCCCGGGGTCAGCACGGCCTCCGGTTTTGCTTCTTGTTTGTCTGAAAGAGGGTTCAACTGCAAAACAGTCTTATTTGTTAACAATTTCTTCATATAACTAGCTAATGAGCCATCGGCCTCCAGCTCTGCAGGCATGAGGGCCTTCCATTGTGGCACACAATATGCTCTTCCAAACACTACCTCAAAGGGGTCAAGCCCTTACATTTGGAACAGTTCTCATGCTCAGCAGTGCTAAAGGCAGACAGCAAATCCAAGTCTTTTGAGTCTCACTCATCAATTTTCTCAACTTGTTTTTCAAAATTCCATTGTACCTCTCCACCAGTCCTGCTGACTGAGGGTGATAAGCACAATGGTTTTTCAAAGAAATCCCAAAAAATCTCCCAAGCTGATGTATTGTCTGGTTTACAAAATGTGTTCCATTGTCACTATAAATTCTTTCCGGTATGCCAAATCTAGGAATGATTTCTTTTACTAAGGCTTTTGCTACTGTTGCTGCATCCGGATTCCTGGTCGGAAAAGCTTCTACCCATTTTGAAAACATATCTATGATCACTAAACAGTATTTTTCCCTTCACATTTATTCAGTTCTATGAAATCCATACAAATAGTATGGAACGGATAGGGTGGTGTCGGAAAGCTCCTCGCTTGGTTTAAATGCTCCTGTGCATGATGTTTGCTACAAATATGACATGTTGCACAAAATTTTTGTGTATAATTAAATCCATATGTTTGGAATGTTTTGTTAACTAACTGTACCATCCCCCCTGTTGAGACATGGCTCTGCCCATGACTCAACAAAGCTGCATATCTAAATAAATTAGATGGCAATATTGGCTTTTTCTCTTTGGAGATGTACAGTCCCTCTTCAAGGATTGCTCCTCGTTTTATCCACTTTTGCTTTTCTGCTTTTGTAGCTAATGTCTGCATTGTTTTTAACATTCCTAAATCTAGAGTCTCAGAAGGTTGTAGTTCTTCATTTAAAAACACAGTTTCTAGGTCTGAGGCAGCTTGCTTTGCAGCTGCATCAGCCCGCATTCCCTTTGAAATTCTATCTTGTTGTTTGGTATGGGCTGCACATTTACAGATAGCTATTCTAGTGGGTAACTGAATAGAATCTAACAGGTTCAAAATCAATTGTGCATGATTAATCGGTTTGCCAGTAGATGTTATCATTCCCTGTTTTTCCACTGTTGCAAAGACATGCACTGTAGAGAAAGCATACTGACTGTCAGTATATATGTTAACACATTTGTCTTTCGCTAGAGTGCAAGCACGTGTCAAAGCTATCAATTCTGCTGCTTGAGCTGACAGGTTATGTTGCAGGGGTTGTGCTTCTATGATTTCGTTATCAGTCACTACTGCATAACCCACTAGGTTCTTTCCTGTAGGACCTCGTCTACAGGACCCATCCACATAAAATGTCACCTCTGCATTGGCTAAAGGCACATCAGTAAGATCTTGTCTGGGTGTGGTTACTTGTTCCATTTCCTGTAGGCAATTGTGTGGTATGCCATCTACAGGAATCGGAAGTAATGTCGATGGATTTAATGTCGTGCATCGTTCAATCGTCATGTGAGGTTGACTCAAAAGTATGGTCATACAAGAAAGATGTCTGGCAGGGGACAAAATGCTATTTTTTCTTGCAGTAAAATTATTGCAACTGCATGAGGTACTCTCAACGTGAGAGGATGGAACAATACCACTGAGGCCGAAGCTTGTACTGCCATAGCTGCTGCAACAACTGCTTGTACACAGGGTGGCAATGATCGTGCCACCGGATCTAACTGTGATGAATAGTAAGCTATGGGGCGTTGCTTGCTGCCATGTTGTTGCGTCAGTACTGACGTCATATATCCCCGCCTACAATCTACAGTCTGGAAAAATCTCTTATGATAATTCGGAAGTCCTAAAACTAACGATGAAACTACCAGTTGTTTTAGTCTGCAAAAAGCTGCTTCTGCTTCCGATGTCCAATGCAGTGTTTCTTGTGCTGCCATTGGTGTTTTAAATATTAAATCAGCCAATGGAGCCGTTTCTAAAGCATAATTCGGTATCCAACTTCGACAAAAATTAGTCGTTCCCAAGAAGGACATCATTTCCTTTTTGGTAGTTGGTCTAGGTGCTTGTAAGATTGCTGTTTTCCTATCTTCATCTAATGTTCTACCTTCTTTGGATATCACATATCCCAGGTATTTAACCTGTTCTTTCCAAAGTTGCAATTTATGTTTATTCACTTTATGCCCTTGCTCAGCCAAAATTTCAACAATGCTATTGTGTCTTCCCTACATTGCTGCTGGGTAGGAGCTGCAAGCAAGATGTCATCTACATAAAGTAATACTTGACTGGATACAACCTCTAGAAAACCCGCCAGGTTGCTAGCCATCTCTTGTGCAAATATTGTTGGACTTTCACTATATCCCTGTGGTAGTCGGGTGTAATGATACCTTTTGCCCTGAAATGTGAATGCAAACCAATGCTGGCTGTCAGGGTGGATAGGTATTGAGAAAACGCATTGCTAATATCTACCACGGTGAAATATTTTGTTGCGGCTTCAAATCATTTAACAAGGTATGTGGGTCTGGCACCGTAGGTGCCCTTGGTATTACCGCATCATTTACAGCCTGTAAATCTTGTACCATCCGCCATTCCCGTTTGCTTTTTAACAGGAAATAGAGGAGTATTACATGGTGAATCCAAGGATTCTACCAGTATCCCTTTCTTAAGTAATGCCATTATGATAGGTTTGATTCCTTGTTCTGCATCCTTGCTCAAAGGATATTGTCTTTTCTTGGTCTAAAGGCCGATTTTGGTGTAATAACTACTGGCCCTGCTGTTCGAATAAGCCCTACATCCGATTTCCTGTTGACCAAAGAACATCTGGTATTTTACTCAAAGCTTTCTTCTTCTTCTATCAAGAACGCCAATCAGCTGTCTTCACTCTGTCATAAGTGTACAGCTGGGCGTGCTTGTGTTAACCAATTTAGTTTCTGTTTCTGTACTCCTAAGTCCGATAACTCTAAGTCAGTTAGTTTCTCCCATTTCGTCACTTTGTCACCCAAGTCTACCCACCTAACATTCCTGTCCTTGGTTAGGCTAACATGCGGTAGTTTATTGGATTTGTACAATTCCAAGAACTCCTGAGGTAATGAACAACTCACTACACTATTGCCCTCAGTGTCCCAGTATAGAGTCCGTAGTATTAGTCTATTTATGGGATTCCTGAACAATTTTTGTTCATATTCTTTATCAGGTCCTGATGTGCTACAATAATATAGGGTACAATGTAACAAATGTTGTTGATCAACATCGAGGGGAAGCACCTTGCTGGTGGCTACATTCATCAGTTCCTTGGTCACTGCCCCTGGACCGGTTGTAACCAGGTCCTGGCTGTACCAATAATAGGCCTCACCCTCGATCGTACTACAAAAGCATCAGTTTGTCTCTGTGCCTCCATACCATTCATGGTAGGGACTACTGCTATGCCAAAAAGTTGCATAAGATCTCTTCCTAATAAGTTCATGGGGCATTTGGCAGAAAGTACTATTTTACTTCTCTGGGTTATACCCAAGACAGGGTCAGTTATTGCTATATCATGGGAAAGTGGTTCCCTGTACAGCTGTCCGTTTGCTGCTTTCACTAATATATAATCGGGTGACTCAGAATGTTCCGGTAACTTTGAAGGGTGTATCAAAGTTCGTGATGCTCCTGAATCACACAAAAATTTGACTTCTCTCCCTTCCACCAGAAGTGTAACTTCCGGTTTAGTGTCTGCTAAATAGAGCTCCAAGCTCAGTAGTGCCAAGTCCAAAACTTCACTTTCCCCAACTTCTACATCCGGTTGCATATCATTTGTTTCTTCTAAGGTATTTACATTATTCCCCTGCTCATTAGTCTCTCCTAATGACTGCCGAGCAGTATAACTGCCATCTAGTCAATCCTCATCATCCTTATCCTTTTTTCCACAGGTGCCTTGCTCCTGCAATCCCTTGCCAAATGTCCCTTCTTACCGCAATTGAAGCACTCACCTCTTTTTCCTGTCCTCATAAAACTCTGAGTATCTGTCAGAACGTCAGTAACCGTGAGCATTTCGCTTACCCTTCTTGGCTGTTTGTACTACAAAACTTCCGCACCATCTTCAGCTGTGAAGACCTGCGTTTTTTTCTTTTACTGTTAAAATGTTTTTCGGCATGCCTAGCATACTCTAACAAGGCTTGGAGCCTACTGCTCGGTGATCTATCATATGCTTCGTGAAGCTATTGATAGGGGAATACAACCTTTAAAAATGCATTCTTCAACTGCTGTTCATATGGGCTATCATTCTTTTGATTTTCAGGAATAGTCATACCACTATGATTATTGAAACATTCTAATAATCTACCATAGTATGCGTCTACTGTTTCATTATCTTGTTGTATGCATTGGTTAATACAAGTCCAATCTGCCCTAGGTTTCCATTTTTCAGTAATGCGGTCTGTAAGACCCTTCAATCTAGCATCTAGTTCTGCGTCACTATGTGGGAGTGGCCTGAGTTGCGTCACGGGCATTCCAGGCACCACAAATCATATGCCAGTCCGGACCCAAAATTTGTCTAACTACTTTTCTACCTCTTCCCCATTCAGGTGATAACTCAATCTCATACCCTGTAAATCTTGTACAAATTTCTCAAAGTTAATTTTCGGATGGGAATTCCTCTGTAGCTTTCGGATGTCTTCCGGTGTCCACGGTCTATACACTAAGAGAGTTGAGGCCTGGCCCTCCTGTCCTGCCTGTGGGTTTGGTACTTCAATTAATGGACAGATTTCCTCACTCTCATCTAATGAATTTCCGCTTGGTTGAACATCTATAAATGTTTGACGTGTTCGGGACCTAGTTCCGATAGGTTCTCTTACAAATGGTTGTCTTAATACCCCTGTTGTCTCCGGATAATGTGGGGGTCCAGCCCGCCTCCGCTTCATATTCTAAGTAAGGCATCAGAGGAGGTGGTAGGGGAGGGACCGATGCTACTACTGTATTATTATCCTCTTTGTCTAAAAATAATGCTTTTGCATTTTTATTTTTCTGTTCCCTTCGGTTCACTTCCTCAGTCCACCTATGTGCTTGAGGAACCCAACTGTCGTTGTTTTTGCCTGACCTTCTGCGCCAGATTTTAACTGTTTCAAAAGTTTTACTAGTGATATTTTATCTAATTTACCATCAAATTCATACTTATTAACCCATTTTGAAAAATGTCTCACATTATCTGCTCTTTGCAATTGCATATACTTTATGCCTTCTGTTAGGTGGGTCACGTGACCCTTTAGTGCATTCATTTCCCATGTCTCTTAAAAAAGAACTGTTACGTAACCCTTTCTCTTGTACCACGTGGTATCTTATTCCCCGTATCCACAGTAGTGTCTAGAATGACTGTTTTACTTTGCTTTGTTTACTTCCTGATCTATGACTCAAGATACAATACTTGACTACCTCTCCCTGCTATCACAAACCTTAGCAATAGCACAGTGTAACCTGGTCCCTGATCTAAAACAAAACAAAGAGAGGAATTCTGCTTACCCGAGCCTCCCGCTTACTGTTATGCTTCTTTTAGGATCCAGTTTTCCGCTTTCGCCACAGATCAGACAAGTGGACAGCCTCTTTAGATACGACAATTCAGTCGGAGGTCTTTCCTTCTTCTGCAGGTTTTGGTGCCACCTATATGCTCTGACCTGCAGCTTACCAAGGGAATTCGCACGATTAGGACCAAAATGTTAAATAAATTTGTTAAAGTCAGACTGTAAAAATCATCTGGCATTTAAAACAATGACAGTCAATAACAAACAGTAATGCAGGTTTCTCAGGTATCAATTATGCATATGCTCTAATGTACATTAGGAGGCAAAACCATACACAAACTTGTACAGAATTTTGTCTAGTTTTATTAGTGAAACACATGTCATTTATATTGTTTGCAATCAGCTTTTGCCCACCTCACTGACGTGGTCAGTGAGAGGGTTTTACATCATGATCATTCATAGAAAGAATGCTGATATTACAATTTTAAAAAGTTACTTTCCCATGAGAATATTACATCCTTGCAAGCACCTGGTCAGTCACAATGTCGTCCGAGGATGTAGCCAATTCAAGGCTCTTAGATTAGTTCGAATACAATGGGTGCATGTCTTCTTTAATGCTTCTCTTTGTCTCTTTCTTGTTCACCAGCTGGACATTATCTCTGATAGTGCGACAAGGCCATTCTTCTGGTGGAAGCAGGAAAAGATACACATGCACACAGATTCATTATTTTCTAACTTTGCAAAATAATCTTTCACTGACAGACATGAGCCAGGCCGAGCTGGTCGCTGCCAAGGCCAAGTTTCTAATTATACTGCAGCTTATGCTTCAAGCAATAATATGCGAGTTTATTTCTACTATTATTCTAGTAAAACAGAATTAAATGCATTACATATTATACTATTTTTCAACCTTTGCTCTCCATATAGATTTGAGCACATTTATTCCTGTCTAAAGCACACATTTCTCTATATATCTGACCACACAACTTATATATGTCTAAATGTTTGAATACATATTTTCCTAAGCAAAATATATGTGAATTTTTCTAACACTACATTATCACACTACAGCAGTACGCAGTTACAGCATGTGCTATGGAGATTACTAGGCTATAGCTCTCCCAGGGAAGTATTTCTAGGTAGGTGACAGCAGCCTTGTCAAAGGTGGGTATGTGAAATGTACGGGGTGTGAGTTACCTAAAAGCATTGCTCTCAACACAGTCAGACATGCACGCATACACACACAGTCAGCAGGTTGGGGGCTAGAACTGCAACCTAACTCCTTAATCACACTACGGCCATACAATGTTACAAGACATGCTATGGAGATTACTCAGCTACAATTGTCCCAGAGGTGTATTTTAAGTTGTGTGACATCAGCAGCCTTGCCAAAGGAGAGTATTCAACTTGTAAGGGGTGTGAGTGGCGTAAAAAGTATTGCTGGCTCGCACCAGTTGCAGGCAAACGTTTTATTCAAAACAGTAGTGAAAGCTTGTAAGCGCTTTCGTCCCAAGTTTAAAACAATACAGGAACTTCATCAGACTAGCTAAAAAGAGCTAAAGCTGCATTTAAATAAAGCAAGGCATATTACACCATTTCCTCTTTGCAAACTTAAAGGGAAATCATGCATTTAACCAAAGGCTATGGTCCTGGATATCAAATGTAAAAATGTTACATGTTGTTAAACAGTGTAAACTTAAATTACTAGTGTAGTGTTTAAAAACATATAATAAAGGCATATTAGAACATATTAAACATTGCATAAATATAAACATATGATTATACTGGTGCTTCAAAGAGCATGAAGTTAAGCAATCATAACATACAAGTTCCTATGTAAAAAAAAAGACTTCAAATTAAAAAATGTATCAACATTAATCATACCCATTCAATTCTAACTAATATACTTTCACATGTCTAAAGTATGTCATCATACTGAAATGGGCGAGACTGAAAATAAAAAAATAAAATAAAATAAAACTGCGCTAAGTGCACTGTGTTCAGGTCAGTGGGTCAAGATGTAAACTTGTGTGTGCATGCATTCTAAGTTAATTCTAGGTTCATAGTCACATGAATTGTTATAAAGCAATGGACGTCCACATTTGAGAACAAAGGGATGTCTTATCTATTTAACGCCTTAAGCTTTAAAAGTCTAGATATAGATAAGTGATCGTTTAAGCCTGGCCAGTGTGTGGAATCTAGCCTGATCTGCCAAAATAATTCGACTTTTTCCAACAGGTAAGGCCAGGCTCCTCCTCTTAATGAAGGAGATATGGTGTCCAATACAACAAAGTTGAATTTGTGGTCAATGTATTGATTAATCTGTTTTACCAGACCATTGACTACACAATGGTCTCTAATGTTTCAAAGGTGTTCCCCTACTCTACTTTTTAGTTTCCACTCCGTTTTGCCAATGTAACTATTGTATTTACTGGCATTACCACCTGGAACTGTCCTGATGCATTCTACTGTGTTATTCAAAAACTGTGATAATGGTAAAATAGCTACATGGCATTACCACCTGGAATTGTCCTGACACATTCTGCTGTGTTATTTAAAAACTGTGATAACAGTAAAATAGCTACCTGATTTTTGCCTTAAGCAACAACTGCTTATATTTAACAAGTGCTACAAAAAGGTTAGTTTTAATCTCTGTTAACTGTATTGCCATCTACTGTGTCATTTTATAACTGATGTAAACATTAATAGCTACTTGATTATTTGCCTTAAAGTAACAACTGCTTTCATTTAACAAGTGCTACAAAGGTTTTGGTTTACTCTGTTTGCTGTATTATTAGCTCTCTACACTTGGTGTTCTGCTATTTCTTCACTGTCTCTTTATGCTCTATCTCTACACTCCTTTTTCCCTCCTTTACTCTAGCCCCATTCTCTTTTTCCTCTAGCCTACTGTGTTTCTCTCTTACTGTAACCTTCTGTGCCTATTTGTTTTCCTTCTCCCCTGCCTTACTAATGGATGTATTATTCTGCTCCTCTCCCTTCAGCTGTACGTGTTACATTCCACCCCTTCACTACATCCATTGAAACCTTCCCCTATAAGAGATTCTACAGCAAGACTCTGCTAGAACCCCTCTCAATATGTTTAAAGTGTATGTACTGTCATCTGTTAACTTAATTACTACCTGTGCTACCATGGTGCCTGAACTTTTCCTGCGCTAGTCAAGCAGCCTACTGAGCTCTTTTTTCGGCTTGCCCCTTTACTCTCTTACCCTCTAAGCTATATAACACATACTTTTTGTACCACTAGGTGGCACTGTTCATCCATTTTCCTGTAAGTCTACTCTCTTTCCTATTCTACTCTTTCCTGAGCTACCCCTACTCTCTCTGCTTACTTACCCCTCTGGCCTGCTCTACCCTGTGCTTTGCTCTACCACCTTTCTCCCCTCACACTCTCCAGCCCAGACCTACCTCAGCTGGTTCAGTATTTCACATAGAGTCTTTCATTTCTCCCATAGCTGGTTGACTGGTTTCTGCCAGCCACCTTCTCTCCAGGTCTTCCCGCTCCAGTTGCCCTGTGGGCTCACTCCGGTCTTCTACCCTACCCCCAATTCCCACCCACTCCCAGTGCAGTTACCTTTATTCTTCTCTTACCCCTCCCTCTTACCCATACTACCAAATACCTATCCACCTCACCACTCCTCCCACCAATTGCCTCCACACTTATACTCTTCCACTTATACTCCACCCATCACCCATTCCCTCTTCCACTCTCACTTAACTCCTAGGATACCTCCTTCTCCTTATAAAACCCCCTCTCTTCCACAGCCTTCTCTCCCCTACAAATCCACATGTATCTCTCCCTCTCTCTCTTTTTCTCCTCTTTGACATGTTCTCCATAAATCACCACACCCTCCATGAGCATTGCCTCTTTTCTCTTTTCCTAATTCCCTTATTCTATGCTAGCTCATATTCCTCCTCCACTTGCCCAATATTACCTACAAAAGTACCCTCCACACTAATCCCACCTCATCCTCACTATTACCCTAATTTCCACTCTATCTCCCCTTTCTCATTCAGCACAGCCCAATGCACATATTCCACCCTAAAATCTTCCTCCTCCCCAGCAAAGCTAAGATATTGTCACCTAATCTAATCTCAACTCTCCCTAAACACATACCCAGCAAACTGAAATGGCTAAAGGATATTGCCTATAACAGCATAATCCTTGCTGGAGATATCCATCCCAACCCTGGTCCTGCACACTGCAATAACAACACCAACCCCTCAACTTCTTCCTCCCATATTAATAACCTAAAGATCTTCACCATCAGTGCACAGAGTCTTAGTAACAAGGCCCACCAATTCCACATTGGCTAAGCCACAACCAACCTCACATCCTAGCTATATCCTAAACATGGCTTAAACCCTTGCTCTCCGACTTAGAGATCCTACCCCCAGGATTTAATATTCTCAGAAATGACCGACTAGGTAAAAAAGGTGGCAGCACTGCCTTAGTCTACTCTAACCTCCTCATCTTAATTCCCCTTCAAATTCCAATCCCACAATTTCAAAACACTGAACTAACTGCAGGACTACTAAAGCTAAACAAGCACAAAAATATATGCTACATTGCCCTTTATATCTCACCTGGTAACAATAGCTCAACTCTCGAAGAAATTCTCCTATGGGCATCCACCAAAATTAACTATGAAACTTATATCATAGGAGACATTAATATTGACTGGAATAAAATCATCAGCCCTTCACCATCCCTATCCATCAATCTCTACAACTTTACCCAAAGAATCCATGAAATCACTCGACCATATACAACAAATCCCCCTGGAACTATTTTAGATTGGATCCTAGTCTCAAATCCTAACAAAATAACTTACTCTGGCACAATTCCTGATACCATTAGTGACCACCTTCCAGCCTTCATCCATCGCTCCACTATTTCTTCCCCATACCAGCATCAATACAGTCACACTTGTAACCTCACTAACTTTAATCCTACATCTTTCTCAAACATATTCAAACAAATGAACTGGCAATCTCTAAAGACCCTTCCCCTTGACAAAGCCTTAGACTACTTCAACTCTATCTTCCTTGACACTCTAAACTCCCTAGCCCCGCTAAGATACAAAAGACTAAAAACTAACACAGCTCCATGGCTATCCAGACAAACAAAAAAGGTCATGCACCAAAGGGACAAACTTTGGAAGCTCTACCAAAATAATAAACTGCCCAATACCCTGCTTCAATATAAACAGCTCCATAACCTTGCAAAACAGCTAATAACCAAGGACAAAAAATCCTACTATATCACACTCCAGTCCAATAACAATAAAACCCAAAGCAATATTGGAACTCAATAAAATCTCTCCTCTACCCAGGCTCAAAGAAAAATCCCTGTCCTAAACCAAGTAAATCCAATCTGGAACTAGGCTCTGAATTCAATTCATTTTTCATAGAAACCATCTCTGCCCTTACCAAATTCTTTCCTAACAATAACACAACTGCCCATCACACTCCCCCTTCAAACCCATCTAACAGCCTTCCACTACTGTTTTAGCTCAAACCTGTCTCCACTAACTTCATAAAAAACTCCTATCCAAGCTCAAACCATGCACTAACGCTCCTGACAATATCCCTCCTCCTACCTAAATTATGCTGCTGATCATATTGCTCTCCCAATTAGCATCATTATAAACAGATCCATAAATGAATCCTACATCCCCAAACTTTGGCGCACAGCTTATATCGTCCATCTACATAAAGGAGGCAAAAATACCAGTGTCTCTACTAATTTCCGCCCTATTGCCCTGCTCTCTCCACTCTCCAAAGTCCTTGAAAAGTGCATCCACCACCAACTTATGCCATTCCTGATCCAAAACAGTCTCCTCACACCCACCCAGCATGGTTTCCGCCCAGCCCACAGCACCATTACTGCTCTTCTCTCCTTCCTTAAACCTGTCAATCAAGCCCAAGATTCAGGACACCTAGTTTCTACTGTATTACTAGATCTGTCTAAGGCATTTGACACTATTTCCCACAAGCACTTACTCTGCCATCTCTCAAACCTTCACCTCTCACCAAAAACATTGTCCTGGTTCTCCAGCTATCTATCTGACAGATCTCAGGCAGTCAAATGGAAGAACTCCACCTCTTCCTTCTTACCTACCCCAACTGGTGTTCCACAGGGATCCATCCTTGGGCCCATGTTTTTCAACATTTTCATGAATAACTTTCACACTGCTATTCCTGACACAAAAATTATTCAATATGCAGACAATTCAACCTTAATCTGCTCTGCTACTAACCTCTTCAAACTGCTGACAAAAACCCAAACTGCATTCTCCACAACGGAAAACTGGATGCGCCAATAGCATCTCTCTCTCACAATGCAAATAAATCTAAAATCCTACTATTCCCCCCCACTAAGACCTTTTCATTCAACAAAAATGAATTAAAAGTCCTTAGCCAAACTAACTCACCCATAGAAGTGGTGCCTTCTGCAAAACTCCTAGGCATAACTGTGGACGAACACCTCAGGTTCAACACACATATACAACAAAATATTAAAAAAAAACACCAAAAGCTAAGTATGTTGTATAGGAACAATCGCTTTCTCTCTCACTCCACTAGACATACTCTGGCCACTACATATCTTCTCCCATCCTTATTATACGGTGCTCCTCTCCTAACCAACCTGTCCACCTCTACAACCTCCAAACTAGAAAACTGATACAATAAAATCTCTAAATTTGCCACCAATTCTAAAAATTCACCCATCATTGCCTTACCCTTAAATCATTAAAGTGGCTCGAACTTTCAAACTACCTTGACTACCTGCAACTATCCACAGCACATAGACTTGTATTACATCCTACGAAATGCCCTGCCCTAGCTAATATCCTTCCCCTTATATTTCTAATAGAAGACTCAGATCAGAGCACCAGAATCTAATTGCTATCCAAAAACCTAAGTGTCCTGCTGGCCAGCTGCTCCTCTCATATGCACTAGGCAAAAAATGGAATGCACTCCCTGCCTCACTACGAGCCACATCTAACTCTGACAACTTCAAAACCTAGCTTTTCAAACACTTGTCCACTAAATGAAATGCACCTGCCTCCACCCTACTTAATTTCCTTTCTAAGTCTATACCCTAGGTGTTCCTTCTTCTCATACTTCAACTCTTTACAATCTCCCATAGACATATACCTATGACCCTGCACAAGCACCCTATAACTCTATTAACTTCACTCTCTTTAACCTACTAACAATTACTAGAGCTATGCTCACATGGCTGAACTTTGTAAATAATGTAAATATTGTGAATAGTTTTCTGCTTCAAAAACGTGCATGTTAAGCAAGCATATCCAGAATTCCTCTCTTGATGCATGTATTCGCACACACACGTTTACATCTTGACCCACTGACCTGAACACAGTGCATTTAGTGCAGTTTTATTTTATTTTATTTTTTTATTTTCAGTCTTGCCCATTTCAGTATGATGACATACTTTGGAGATGTGAAAGTATATTAGTTAGAATCGAATGGGTATGATAAATGTTGATGCATTTTTTAATTTGAAGTCTTTTTTACATAGGAACTTGTATGTTATGAGTGCTTAACTTCATGCCCTTTGAAGCACCAGTATAATCATATGTATATATTTATGCAATGTTTAATATGTTCTAATATGCCTTTATTATATGTTTTTAAACACTACACTAGTAATTTAAGTTTACACTGTGTAACAACATGTAACATTTTTACATTTGATATCCAGGACCATAGCCTAGGGTTAAATGCATGATTCCCCTTTAAGTTTGCAAAGAGGAAATGATGTAATATGCCTTGCTTTATTTAAATGCAGCTTTAGCTCTTTTTAGCTTATCTGATGAAGTTCCTGCATTGTTTTAAACTTGGGGCGAAAGCGCTTACAAGCTTTTACTACTGTTTTGAATAAAATGTTTGCCTGCAACTGGTGAGAGTCATCTTTTTGGATTCATTGGTTTGTTTATCTTTTTGCTGTTTGTAAAAAGCATTGCTGTCTACACAGTCAGTGACAGACAGACAAGCACACACAGACACACAGGCACAGTTGCCACATCTGGGGTTCGACCTCCTACCTAACTACATTATCACACTACAGCAGTTACAGCATGCGCTATGGCGATTACTGGGCTACAGCTCTCCCAGGGGAGTATTTCTAGGTGGGTGACATCAGCAGCCTTGCCAAAGTTGGGTATGTGAAATGTAAGGGGTGTGAGTAACCTAAAAGCATTGCTCTCTACAAAGTCAGTGAGAGATTGGCACACACACAGACAATGACACACACTCACACACACATTTGCCATGGCTGGGGTTAAAACTCCTACCTAACTAGTGTATCACACTACAGCAGTATGCCATTATGGGATGTGCCACAGAGATTACTGGCCTACAAGTCTCCCAAAGGTGTATTACACATTGGATAACCTCAGCAGGCTTGTCAGGGTACTGGTATGGGGTGGCCAGTGTGTGCATGGCCCATACACCATTCATGTAGGGGTGACACACCACAGGCAGCCACACATGGGGTCATATGTCACAGGTGCATGTCTAGGGCAAATAGCTATGTCCTGGTACAGCCATGTTGCACAGCTGGCACATGGACCACATGGTATGTGGTGCTGACAGGTATTGGTGGCTAGTAACTGTTGTGTGTGCCATCTGCAACTGATGTGTTTGAGGCCCTTTGATTGTGTGCTTGGTGGGTCAGGCTTGGATGGCTCCTTGTGATGGTCACCCTCTTCCACACATCTATATCCATCTACCTTTGGTGTATTATGGTGTGGTGTCCTTACATATATGTTGGTATTCCTAGCCACTGATTGTGCAAGGCATGAGTGGTGCATACTGACATGTGTCTGCAGTAACTATTGCAACTACTGGATATGTTTGGTCCACTGGTATTTGCATGCATGGCCTTCATGTGTTCAAGTGTGCGAGCATGCCCAGTATGACCTTTCAATATGTTGATGACTGATATTGCCTTCATTACTCTAAGTGTGTGAGCATGCCTAGTAAGGCCGTCTGTTATGCATGTGTGGAGCATGTCCGGCGGTTTGTACTGCACAGCTGACCTTTGTGTTGTACACAGACAGGTAGCATGCTGTGTCTGCAGGGTATCCACCGATCATTTGGCATTGACTGTTGCAACATGTCTGCATAGCGGGGGGTACACCTGACTATTTCTATGTTTCTACACAGGAGTGGGGGGGTGCACCTGACTGTTACTGTATTTCTATGTGAAGTGGAGTGGCACGCATGACAGTTGTACACATTTGCTAGGACTGTACTGGTATGTTCTGTAGTCTGATTCTGTCAGTGGTCTAACCATCATGCTGGCTATGCCATGCCGGTGTACTTCCGTTTCTATCTTTTGTTTGCATACGCATTAGTTTCAGACTTCCTAGCTGTGTCACAACTGGCATCCCACTACCTGGCCTACTGTGGTCTGTGTAGGCCTCGTTGGTGGTCAGCCATATCTTTAATTCAGAGGCCATAGTACAGCATTTGTTTGTGTTTGTCTACACCTGTCCTACTGGCTGTGACTGTTGTTGGGTATGTGACCCCCCCCCCGACTGGCATGTGTGAGTCACTTATCCTGTGGGTGTCCCAGTATAGTGGGTGGTGCTGCAGGGCTGCCTATGTCAGATGCACATAGTACACTGCCTTTGCATGGTTAGGCACAGGTAGTGTAATGTTTGACACCCCTTTTACTGTATGTGAGAGTCAGAGAGAGGTGTTATTTCCTGGGTCCCTCCTGTGTCAGAGTATGTGCTATGCGTTGCCTCTTTGCCAGGGCCAGGGCATACTGGGCATGCCTACTTCTGCCTACTGGGGCAGGCTCAGGTTGTTCCTCTGCCAAGTCACTCTGTGACTGTGTAGGCCTTGGCATTGGTGGGGGGGGCTTTATGGCCCTGCCCTTTGCTGCTCCTGCTGCAGCTGTTTCCGCAGGATCATATTGTGTAGCATGGCCAATACAAGGATGATTTGGGTACATGTAGTTGGTGAGTACTGTAAGGCTCCACCAGATGTGTCCAAGCACCATAACTGTGACATGAGCATCCCAAACACATGCTCTATTATGATTCTTGTTGTGCGTGTGCCTCATTATGGAGTTTTTGTTCGGGTGTGTGTTCGTTTCTGATGGGTGTCATCAGCCAAGGCTCCAGTGCGTATCCAGCATCCCCCATTAGGTGATCATGTGGGATGTCCCCACTGGCAAATTTCTGGTACAGCTGCATCAGATACCAGGATGTGGGAATCGTGATAACTTCCAGGGCAGCCAGCACACACATTCAGTATTATGCCCTGGGCATTACACACAACCTGGCAGTTGATGCAGGGGAAGCCCTTGCGGTTGATGTAAACCCTACCCTGCTCACTGGGTGGTGCTTTGATGCATATGTGCATGCAGTCTATTGCACCCACTACCTCAGGGTATTCTGCTATTTGGTGGAAGAGACGCATATTGCTGCCCAACGCCTCACGTGTGAAGGGGAAATATACATGCTCACCGACATGTGCTCCCATGGCATCCAGGAACTGGTGGAGTACCCTGGATGCCGATGCCTGTGAGATCCCAATCATATCCCCAGTTTGCCTTTGGAAGGTACCTGTAGCTAGTATTCTTAGGTCTACACATACCTTCATTTCCACAGGGATGGGTTCCCCTCTGTTAGTTCTGTGTGTCAGGCATGGTCGGCACAGCTGAGCAATCTGCTGTAGGAGGTCCCTGTCCACCCTATAGTGCTTCACTATCTCCAGCTCATGTAGCCCTTGGTAGGTGACCCTGGGTCTATACACTCTTCTCCATCTCCTCACTGTGGGACGGTCAGCAGTATTTCCATCCTCGCCACCCTCAGCCTCTTCCACAAGTTGTATGATAGCTATTGCAGCCCCTAACATTTTGCTGTTGTGAGTGTTAAAAGTTCCCCACTTGTTTACACTGGTGGTGTAGGGTGTGGAAAAAACGGGAGGGGTAGGTGTTTGCATAGTTTATAGTGGCGTTCTGGGCTGGGCTGGTCTGCTGCCTGTGTAATTGACTGGTTCCAATCCGTTTCACCTGGCAGTGAACCTAGTACCCCTTGATTAACTTCCTACTGCTGCATTCCCTTCCCATTGCCAGTGTGATTCATCCCGGGGGTGCACCGCGCAACCAGTGTACTGCAATGTGCGCACTGCTACTATTTCCTGGGTTCACTTCCTTTATCTTCCTGTAGATCCCATTGCATGGCGTGCATACCCGCTTACACTGTGTCGTACATGCTGGGCAGGTTTAGACACACCTCCTGGCTTTGCTGTACTAAGCTGGATGCAAATCCGAGCCACAGGGCACCAATCTGCTGACAATATGTCTGACACTCTCACACATGATGTCACCTACCTCCCAGTCTTGCACTCAGCTATCCATAATCATACACTGTTCGGACCTGCCTCACATGCTGGGGAAAACCAGGATTCACTATCCTTCCCATGCATAGTTACATGTGTCACACTGTGCCTCCCCCCTTAGCAACCACTGGCCAGGTTGTCTTTTGCCTGCCATCGACTTTCATGGCAGAATACTGATTTTAGTTAGACTGTTGTTTTTAGGTTTATTTTCTTATTTCTCCATCGGTCCCATTTGCGTGTCGCTGCCCTATGCTTCAACGGACGTGATCAGCGGACATATCATAAAAGTTGTATTTTGTACATTTGGTATCATTTGCAATGCCAAATGGCCTTCTACTTGGCCATTGGCATGCTTCCTCAATGCTATGCAGCCTTTATTTGGAGCTGTCATGGCTCTGTTTTGCAGTTTGCAGTGCCATACTCGGTTACTAACCGAGTACATTTCTGCATATTACGCTAGTTCTGCACACCCTGAATCCTGCTTCCTGCTTCCTGGATGGCAAATTTACCTCATTTGCATGGTTTTCACATGTAAGTGAGGTGATTTGCATATTGGGCTGGGGACATGCAGCACTAGTGCTACAGCTCTCATACACCTCAAACATGCACGTATGTGAATCGCTCGGCCGCCATATTGGCAAAATTTCATCTAACACTAATCATTGCAAGCTTTTGAGAATCCAGGGGTTAGTCTAGGTGTTATTGGATCTGACCCTTTCAGACATTATCATACAGCTCTCAGCTACAAATTATACTTAAATGTAACTCCAAATATAAGAATTTATAAGCTACTCTGTTCTGAAACTATGTGGACCACTTTCCTTTTGTTGCTAGATATCATGAACTTTTCTGCTTACACTTTTCCAGTGAAAGGAAATAAATGTTTCAAAAACAGGATTTTGTTATTTCTGATCTAACATGAATATATTATTTTCATAAATTTCATTTTTCATCCTGAAGAGAAACAACTAGCCATCTTTTACAAAGACAAAATATTATTGAACCTTGTAGATCATCCTATTGAGAGAAATGTGGAACTGTGGAACTCTGCATTGCTGATTACATACTAGAGAAAATATACTGGAGAATGCAACCTATTGTGGTATATGAGTCATTCTGTCCCTGTCCCCTCCCCTCTCTCTCTGTACTTTTCACATATTTTACTCTACCATTTTCACTATTAATCCTTACTGGTTAATTCCCCAATTCTCCTCTCCTTTTTCTCATGTTTTGTACATCTTGTATATACTTTGGAATATTTTGCAATGCCTTATATATTTTCATACTCATCTATGCTGTTTACCATTGTTGCACATTATTTAATATTTGTACTCTTACCTTTATATGACCGTTATCTTTATATGACAATACTCTTGTTATCGTATATTCTGGATTTCAGACATTGGGCTGGTTGAAAAATGGTACATATGGATCAATATCCTATCACAGAAAAGCGATTTAAATACATAAACATAAACATTTCAGAGTAACATTTTCAAATAATTACACCTGGATAAAAAATGAGCATTGGTTAACATGGAGCTGCTGCACTTAGCATTTTCTGCAGCACAGCTCTTGAACCTCCAGATCAATTCCTCTCTTCTGTATAAATGCTACATGTCTATCCTCTGCCTGTGTGGATCTTCACAGAGTGCTGCAGCCTTTCCATTTACCACAGACCTGCATGTTAAATTAGTGGTGCTGAAAGTGTGTGCATGTGTGTGTGTGTGTGGGGGGGGGGGGGGTTGTGTGAGTTTAGTTTTCAGTTAGCCAGGCCTGCCTCTAGCTACACCTTAACACAAAAAGGGAGAAATTTGGTACAGGAAATTCAATGAGTGAATCAATAAATGAGTAAACTTTGCAGTACATTAAGGACTTCCTTCAGCTCTACTTCTGAAGTAGTGTGGGGCATTCTACTGTAGTGTGGGGCATTCTGATGTAGCTGAGGCATTTTGATGCAGCATGGGGCATTATGATGTAGCATGGGACATTCTGCTGTAGTGTGATGCATTCTGATGTAGCTTGGGGCATTCCGATTTAGTGTGGTGCATTTGGATGTAGCGTGGGGCATTTTGATGTAGCGTGGGGTATTTTTCTGTAGTGTGTGGCATTCTGATATAGCATGGGGCTTTCTGCTGTTGTGAGCATGGAGATTTTTTTATGGTGGCATATTTTGTTATAGCGTATTCTGGTAACAGAAAATAACACTCTTAAAATGCATGTGCATGTTTTAACTCTGATATAACACCAGCTAAATGCAGACAGTGTGTGTATGTGTATTGCATCATCTACCCTAAAGAGAAATCTCCATGTTTTGCACAAATGAATGTTAATTAGGTTTCAGACTGTAACTTAGTCTACATTTGATGTATATATGGTGTAGAAACTATGGCCTTAAGCTTAATGCCAAAAAATGCGTTGTCATCCCCTTTGAGAAAAACTCAGTGCCCACTAATTACCACATCGATGAGAGTCCACTGAACACTGAAAGAGTTATAAGAGATCTGGGTACACAGGTTGACAGCAATGTCTCCTTCAATCACCACATTGCCACTGTAGTCAGAAAGTCCTTTAATGTGGCACATCTCATTACCAAGTGTTTTGCATCCAGGAAGAAAGAGGTCATCATCTCTCTACTCTTCCCTCATTAGACCAATCATTGAGTATAATGCCCCATTTGGCATGTACCTCACTGGACACCTGCAGCAGCTGGAGAGGACACAAAAGTATCTCACAAAGAGGATCCTAGGCCTTAAACACATGTCCTACATGGACAGACTCAAAAAAACTCCAGCTATTCTATGTTTCATATTGTCTACTAAGAGGCAATCTCTGCTTGAGTTACAAAGCCGTGTCTGACCCAGCTTTGTTAGGAATGCTACATCTAAAGAAATCCCAATCCCTCCACACCACATGTTCAATAGACCTCATCATCATTACCACAATCAACAGAACATGTTGGAGGGACAGGTTCATAACCCAGAGACTGCTTATGCTCTGGAATAAACTTCCCAAACACATGAAGCAGAGCACCTCACTGGCCCTCTTCAAGAGAAATCTTGATGAGTGGATGGGAAATAGAAACTTCACCCCGGGGATCACTCCAGTGGCTTTACTTGATAGAGGTACTGGTAACTAACGTTGGTCAGCACAATGCCAGGGGATGTCTATGGGCTAGGCTTGTAAAGTCTCCAGGGCCATTAGCCTAGTACACACCTATGAACCTATGAAACTATGAAAATATAGCAAACAAAATCCTAATTATCTGACGTTTGTTAGCAATGCTTTCAGACAGCTCTATTTGAACAGTCGAGTATATAAAGTACTTGCAGTGTGATTGCTGTTTTACTTTTCTTTCTTGCAGATCTGTACAAAATTTCTTGGATTATTTACTCTTCTCAGTACTTTTTGAGAAAATTTTACTTTAAGATATACCTACATATGATGTTTGGCTTTGTTGTACTGATAACTCACCAAATACAATTTCTGAACAGACATAGCTCTTTCCAAAGCAAATGGACATAATTAACACATATACTGCATAGTTCAGATTTTATGGAGATTTGCAGTCAAAATGCTATGTTAATTCAGGTCTGTGTTTCATGCACATGTAGAAATAGGCATATTAAACATTAGTCTATACTTTCTATAAGTATACTCTGAACTTTAACTGACATTTGATATGCCAGGTGTACAACTCACAGTTTCCACAAACTCTGTTGCAGAATTGTTTTTGCTTCATTTCATAATTCTTTTTTGTCCATGTAAGGTTTGTTTGCCAAATTTGTTTGTGCTTTCTTGGGCACAGTGGGACTGCTATTTATGTGAGGCCACTGTGTCCTGTAAATCAGACTTTCTCCTTATCCCCATTGCTGTATGACTGTGGAGATAGGTTATATAACAAAGGGGGTGTGATATATGAAAGTTAGCTTGGCACTGCACTTGGCCAAACTGCTTATTTTGGTGTTTTTGTTTTATTTCCATGGAACACTGAGTTAGAGCAACAAGGAAAATATTAATTAAAGCAGTTGTGCCAGTCAGTTATTCATAGGGGAAGCTTTTACAAACAACAACAGGTTGAAGTATGGGTAATTTTTCCATTCTCAGTATTGGACTTTGTTGAATTATACACCTAATCAAAGAATAATTCACTTTAGTAAATAACAATTTAGTTGTGCTTTAATGCCAACTCAGTAAATGTTTCATATAAATGTTTGATGGTTCCTACCAAGAAAAGTTACCAATTGTTGCTACATAAAATTAATGTTACGGAACTTTGTTTTTTTTTTTTTTTATTTCTCCAAGTGTCTTGAGTTTCTAACACAATGATGGGAACAAACCCATTCCTATGTCAAAGTACAATTAAAGTTCATGAAATTAGTATTGTTTAAGTCTTTGATGTTAGCCAAAAGTGCTCTTCACAGCGCCCACAATGCCCAGTAAAGACTCCTCCTGCAATTCGTATGGACTTACATGTATCAGTAACATATCTAAGTATGATTGTAAATTCTTTTTTATAAGACCCTTTGCTCCTACTACTACTGGAACTGTTTAGGTATCCTTTTCCACAATGACCTCATTTCTGCCTGCAAATCCTGGCATTTTATGACTTTCTGTTTCTCTGTACGTGAGACACTGTAGTCACTGGGTGTACCAATTTCAACGATCAGTGCTACTTTTGTCTTTTTTTCATGGACTACTATATCTCGTTTTCTTGTGTCTATTTTTGAACTGTTGGTAATGGATGATTCCATGTGATATGAACTTCATTATTTTTTATTATGCTTTGTGGCTCATGTTTCCAGTGTTTTACAGTTACTTTAGTAATATAATCTTTGCACAGTCCACAATGCAACAGTTTTGCAACATTTGCATGCCTTTCAGTATAAAGTCGTTCTGCCATTAGTATATCACAGCCAGCAACAAGAAGTGCAACTGTTTGCAATTCTGTTTTACAAAACCTATAGTTGTCTGTTTCTCCTACAGTTCAATTAATTTTGTAAACCAATGTGTACATCGTTCACTATCTTGGGCTGGCAATATTAATTTTTCGTCTTTTGGTTTAAGTTCACCTCTACTTAACCATTCCTGCATCTGATCCTGAACAACATGAGGTTGTCCCAAGAGGTTTCTATACTTGCAACTATATTTATGCATTTTCCACATTTCTTACCTTCTCATCTGATCCTTCACTTTATATTATTTCTTTGATTTTTTTGGCACATTCAGTTGCTGCTTGATTATCTACTTTTGGTTTGATTCCCATTCCTGCTTGACACTGATATGCTTCTGCTAAACTTAGCAGGGAAGTCATTTTAGACTTATTCTCCTTATATTTCAAAACTTTCGCTATGTTTAGGTCTTTTGAGGTGAGAAGATACGTATACATTCTCACTATTGCAAATCTATGCATGTAATCAATTTTGAGGAAGCCCATGCCTCCTTCAGAATGGGGAATAGATAATGTTGGTATACACTGATTTTTATAAATCATTTTATGAGCATGAAGCATCCTTCTTCTTTTCCTGCCCAACCTATCCAATGCCTTTTGGGGTCAGTCAATCATTCCAAAACTGTAAGTTAGGACAGTAAGAACAAACTGGTTTATAGTTTGGACTTTGTTCCTAGATGCCAGCGCTGTTTTCAGTATTAATTTAAGTCTTCTACAATATTCCTTACTGAGTTTTATTCACATTTATTCATGTTTTATTTTTGATCATTCATCAATTCCCAAATATTTATGCAATCCCTCTTGCTCAAGTTTTTTTATATGACATTCTTGTCCCAAACTGATGTTTTTCTTGGTGCTGCAGCTTTCTTGCTTTAACGATTGCTTTTGCACATTCATCAAGAACAAATGACATTCTTATATCGAGCCTACAAGGCTAAAAGCAAACACACTTTATTACCAAAAATTATATATAAATGTATATAATTAATTATTTTATATAACTGTATATAATTATTTTATATAAATGTATACAATTATTTTATATAAATGTATATAATTATTTTATATAAACGTATATAATTATTTTATTTCTTTACTACAGTTTTTCTTTTTGTACCGTTCTTTATCCTGTACCTGTTTATTTCATTTTCAGATATTCTTATATCATCTGAAAATATTTTGACCACTTGCAGTTGTGCTCTCAGTTACTCATCTGATGAACTATACAGTTTTAAATTAAGTACAAAAAGTAGATGAGAAGTCTTTACACATTGTTGTTTTATTAGAGCTAAATTGTAGCCATGACCTAATCTGTTAAGTAGACATCTTAATTGGTTAAGGGCAAGACAAAAGAGCAGCAGTGACAGAGAGTCACCCTCAAATATCCCTGTTTGAATTTTTATCCCTGGAATAAAAATTTGTCCTTTATCATGGCTTCATTGCAAAGTGGTTTGCCACTGTTTCATGGTCACTGTAATATAATCGATCAGTCTAGGGTGCATTTTAAACATTTTAAGCACTCTTTTATTCATAAATGTGGATACTGTCAAATGTTTTTTATAGTCTATCCATGCTATACTTAGATTCTTCCATTTTTACAGTTCTCTATTATGACTTTAACAAAAAATGATCCTTTGTTCCACATGACTTTCTTTTATTACCCTTTTGTTCTATTGCCATGATTAAGTTTTCTTCTAAATGAGTATAAACTTTATCAGCATCAATTCCAGTGTATAGTTTGTACATTACCAGAAGGCAAGTTATTGGTCCATAGTTTTTAGGATAGCTTATGGGTTCACTCTTAAGTAGGAGCATTGTCTTTCCTATTGTTAGTGAGACTGGTGTCTGTATGGAGTGTGCATATAAATAGTTCTTACTCATGGATAAATCTTTATGTGAAGATGTTAATACTTTTTGCCAGAAGTTAGGCACTGCATCTGGACCTGTGGTTTTCTAATTAGGAGCTTTTCTTAACTTTGTTTCAGTCTTTCTGGCTGTTACTTCATCCCATTTCATATCCTGTACATTTGAACTTCTTATTCTTTTTTTTACTTCTTCTATCCATTTAACATCTTTGTTATGTTTTATGGATATTCATAGATATTTCCCCAAAATGTATCTATTTATATTTTTTGGTGGTGTTTCAATTCCTTTTGCCTCATTTCCCCAATTCTCTATAAACCTTGTTTGGGTCATTAATAAATTGCTTATTTCATATGTTTCCTTTATGTTTATCTGCATATCTTCTAAGTATTTCTGCCTGTGCTGATAGTTATAATTTATTAATAGGTTCATAGGAAGGTACTAGGCTATTGGCCATAGGGCCTATATAAGCCTAGCCAAAAAGGTATCCTGGCTTTCGCCACCCGAGAAAATTATTTTCCTATGCTCCTGTTGAGCAGAGCCACAGAAGTGACCCCCAGGGTGAATTTCGTATTTCCCATCCAATCATCAAGATTTTTCTTGAAGAGTGCTAATGAGGGGCTCTGTTTGTTACAGGTAGGACGTCTGTTCCAGAGTATGGGAAGTCTCTGGGAAAGGAAGTCTCTGGGACAGGAATCTATCCCTCCAGCATGTTCTGTTTATTGTGGTGACAAGGTTTAGGTCCCTACAGCATGTAGCTCGAAGGGATTGGGATTTCTTTAAGTGGAGCATGTCCAACAGCTCTGTTTGACATAGCTTTGTATGTTAGGCAGAGATCGTCTCTGAGTAGACGATATGCGACGGAGTAAAGCTGGAGTTTTTTGAGATGGACTGCATAGGGCATCTGTTTGAGGCCAGTAATCCTCTTTGTGAGGTATTTCTGTGGCCTTTCCAGTTGTTGTAGGTGTCTTGTGAGGTGTGCCACATAGAAGAATTTCCTGATCACTGTGGTGATGTGATTATCAAAGGAGAGACTACTATCCACCTGTGTCCCAAGGTCTCTTATCACACTTTTGGTGTTAAGTAGACTACCACCTATGTGGTAGTTCATGGGTACAGAGTTTTTACCAAAGGGGATGACAATGCACTTTTTGGCATTGAGCTTCAGGCCATCACTTTGACACCAGGCATCTGTCTCAGTGAGGCCCTTTTGTAGGATGTCCACATCATTAGAAGTTTTGATTATGGCTCCTAGTTTGCAGTCATCTGCAAACTTCATTAGCCAAAGACCTTCTGTGTTAGCCTGTACTTCAGAGAAGAAGATACCAAACAGGAGAGGGCCCAGGACAAAACCCTGTGGTACTCCACTTGTCACTGGTCTGAAGTCGGATTTGGTGTCTGCTACTTTCACAGTGTGGGTTTTGTCCATTCGCCAGCTGGCAACCCATCTTGTGACATAGGAATTTATACCTAGTTTAGTGAGTTTACCTATAATTCCAGAGTGGGGGATGGTGTTGAAAGCCTTGGCAAGATCTAGATAGGCTGTGTGAACCACCTTATCCTCATCTATGGCTTTGGTTACTGCTTCAAAGAAGTCTATCAGGTTTACGAGACATGATCTGCCTTTTACAAACCCAAACTGGGAGGTGTCCAGAGTTTGGAGATTACCAATGTCTTTGTTTATGAGTTCCATGATGATATGTTTCATGGCCTTGCAGACCAGGCTCATCAGGCTAATGGGGTGGTAGTTCCTGGGGTCTGTCGTGGCTCCCACTTTATGGAGCGGGATAACTGTTGCAATGTGCCATTCAGTGGGCACAAAGCCTGAGGTGAGGCTATGATTGAACATGGTACTTAGGTAGGGTGCCAGTTCGTTCTGTAGTTCATGTAGAATTCAGCCTGGGATATTGTCAGGTCCCATGGATGCTGTGTTCTTGGCTTTGGAGAGTGTGTTTTTAACCTGTGCAGCTGTGATTACAGGAACTTTGCATTCTTCTGGTATAGAGATGGTCCCTCTAGGGGGTGAGAGGGGGGTAAAGTTAGCACTGAACCTATCTGCCAGGATGTTGGCAATATCATTAGGTTCTGTATATTTAGTGCCATTGTGCTGTAACTCAGAGCAGATTTGAGTGTTGCCATTGAGATTCTTGACATAGCTATAGAATGCTTTGCAGTTGTCTTTAAAGTCAGTGGCAATTTTGTTTTCTCAACTAGCTTTGAAGGATTTTATGAAGGATATCAACTTCTTACTGAGGCTGACCAGGGAGTTCTTCCAGTCATGGAATTTTACTCTTTTTTGCAAGAGTTTCTTTCTCCTGTTGTAGAGTTTGTTTATGGCAGAGGACCACCAGACTGGCTTCCTTTTTTTGGAGGATAGCATCTTGGTTCTGTTAGGGATAGCACAATCCATATCTCATGTAAGTGCTTATAAAGCACATTTGTATTGGATTCAGCAGTCATACCTCTATTGTCCATCTGCATGGGTGTCATGAAGTTTGCCACTTCTGTCTTAAGAAGTGTGAAGTTGGCTTTGGAGAAGTTTTTTTATGGTGGTTTCTCTAATGGGGGGTGGGGGCAGGATGTGGATGTCTAGGGTGATTAGCCTGTTATCAGATCTGGCCAATGAGGAATTGACCCCTGGTGTGGAACACCAATCGTCCATGTTGATAATGACCAGGTCTAGGATATTGCTGCCCCTGGTGGGAGTGTGAATAAGTTGATCCAAGGCATTGGAATTTATGAATTCCAGAAAATGTTGAGCAAAACAGTTAGTACATGAGTAGTTTTCCCAATTAATTGTGGGGTAGTTGAAATTGCCCATTATTAGGGTGTTGGGCTGTACCCTAATATTTTCCAATGTATCAAGAAATTAGGAGTGGTAATCCTGGGGCATGGTGGTGGGATCTGTAGCAAGCTAACATTTGGATTCTGGTCTTGCCCAGAGTTAGTTGCACTTGGATAGTCTCAGATGCATTATGCTGTGCAACTAGCCAGGAGATGTGGATATCCTTAATGAATATGGACACACCTCTGCCTTTAGTGCTTTGGTCTGGGTTAGGTGGCTGAAAAGTGTGGTATGAATAATAGCCCGGTAATGCAGTGGTGCTCTCTGGAGCTTTGAACCAGGTCTCTGTCAGTGCACAGATGTCAATGTTCTCCATTTTAAGGAGAGCCTTGAGTGAGTGCATTTTGAGGTTTAGACTTCTAGCACTGAGTAGCATTACCCTCAGATTTTGCTTGCTTGTACCTGTTACGGTGGTGAATTTGTCATTTGAACCTTAGTCAGTATCTGGAATCCCAAGGGCGACAGGTGCAGGCCATCTCTGGCAAAGCATCGTGGTCTGTCGATCATATCATCCCAGGCAGACAAATACTGGATCCCCTTAGAATGACACTAGAAGCTTAGCCAATTGTTGAAGTCAATCATTTTGTCCTTGTACTGTGGTATCATTCTGGGTGATGGCAGGATGCTACTCAGGGCTATTGTCATACCTGCCTGGGCTACAAGATCGGAGAGCTCTTCCATGTCTCTTTTCATGCAGTCCAGGGAGGTACGTCTCAGGTCATTCACACCAACTTGGACAATGACCGAGTCATATTTGTACTTGTTGTGGAGTGACCTGAGTGCATGCATTATGTGGTGGATCCTGGCAACTGACAGGCAGCTGACAATAATGTTCTCCTTGTTTAGCCTGGTGAGTGTAACATCAGTGTGCCTGACTATAGAGCCACCTATGACTAGAGTGCTGGGTACGCTGTTACGCCTTATGGGCTGTGGTTGAGTGGCACATTGAGTTTGTGGGCTATTTGTCATTTAGGTTGTGTTGGGGGCGGGTGGAGTTTGCTTGCATTTCTGCTTTGGAGGTCCCTGATGCTTGGGCAGGTTTTTATTGAGAGCCTCCACCAATGTAAGTGTGTGTTTTGTGTTTCTATGTGTGTGTTTTGGTGGTGTAGGTTTTGAGGGACTATTTGATGAGTGTGGTGTGGTGCAAGTGCTTATCTTCTCCTCTTGACTGTATAGTCCAGTCTTGGGTGAAGAGAGCTTTGCTTCCAGTTTGGCTATATAAGTGCATCTCTCACAGGTTGTAGTGTTGGATGGTAGGAGGAGAGGGTTGTCTGTGTACATGAGGCAATTGCTGCATTGCCCCAAGATGCCCAGATTCATCAGGTAGACAGGCAAAAACACCAGGAGCTGACCCTTAGACATGCCTCGATAGGTGCTTATTTATTAAGTACTAAAAACTGCTTTCTTCTAGACAAGTGAACAACAAGTTTTGAACATGTGCTGAGCTCAAAGAAACAGAGTTGAGTGCTGAAACTAAAAAACTGGATAGTTCTAAGAAACAAAATTAAGCTAGAAGGCTTCCCTCCAACACAGAAAGGCTTAGGATCTCAGAAGCTTACAAATAGTCCTGGATACAGCAAATCTGTATGTGGACTAGACTACTTACAGGAAAAGGCAGGAAACAAGCTTAGATTGTTTTTTCCTTCCCAAATGCTTTCTTTGTACACACTAGGAGTGCCTGAAATCAGAATATGATCTCACTGCACTCAGTTGAGAGAGCAAATGAGATGGCCCCAGAAGGAGTATCCAAATACAAATTTACAAGAGGGGCTTGCAATTTCAAAGCCACCAAGATTAACACCAAAACAAGAACAGGGGGGTGGGAACTAACTGTAGAGAATCAAACACAAAGTTTTTACCTGTTGGTTTCCTGTGTTATTTGTTGAACTAACTGTAGAGACCCAGAGCCACAATTTTCAGTTCAGTTAATATTCAATGAGAAACAAAAATAAATAAAATACAGTACTATATGAAAAAGTGCAGATAAAAGTGTACTTAAATTTGCTTATATGTCCAGTTGATTGCAGGTAGATCTTAGCTGGCCAAAGCTCAAGAATTTAGCAGAAAAAAAAAACAAAATGTACTACTTATATAAGGCAGGACAGCTCCTAGGCTAAAACACAGAATATCAAAGTGAAACTACCCCCCACTGCTATCAATGGCTACACTTCTAACAAGATCTCTGTAGAGACACAAGCTCTCTGTAGAGGCACACAGCCACAATTTTCAGTTCAATTAATATTCAGTAAGAAACAAAAATAAATAAAATGCAGTACTATATGAAAAAGTGCAGATAAAAGTGTACTTAAATTCGATTATATGTCCAGTTGATTGCAAGTAGATCTTAGCCGGCCAAAGCTCAAGTATTGTGTTAGTGCATGATATATCCTGATCTGTTCTGATGGTATGAATTGCTTTTATCACATCTATCTTTCTGAGTACTTTTATTGGTCTGTTCCCTCTTCTAACAAAGACACTTTTTGTCTTAATTGCTTTATAGTTTTCTTTATTTGATACTTCCATGATGGCATACAATTTCTCCCCTTCCTTTCCCTTACTACACTGTTTTTGTGGTAAGACTTTATCTGTTATCAATTTAACTGCACAGTAGTATATCCTATTTACTTCCGTTATATCAGAGGAATCTCTTTGGGCAGCCCTAATTACTGTGTTCACTTGTTTTATCAAACTTCTAACTTTTTTTAGATTTTATTGACTTTCTGTAGACTATTTATTTAATTGATCTTAATATGTCTGTTCATTTCATTTTATTCTAGGAACTCTTCTTTTAGATCATTTTCTTCTAAACTGAGGGCACATTCTTTGTTCTCCATTTCCTGTGGGAATTCTATAGAAAATTCCAGAGCATCTTCCTGTGTAATATTTTCTTTAGTTTTATCCTGAGTCATCCATTGCTCTTTCATATGGGAACTCACTGGCCTATCACTCCATGAGATTGACTGTGACACAGTTTCCTGTTCACTCCTTTGCTGTGCAACTCTAGCTGAACATTTGTACTGGTTTCCAATGGAAAGTTCCAAAGTATCTTCATATGGCAAATGATCAGATGTTTACCACTAACTGGTTTATCCAGGAACCCTGAAAAGTGTGTACACATGCTTCTCTAGCTCTATTTTTCTTGTGCCCCCCCCCCCAAGTAAAGAATTTCTGATAATTATCCTGCAAACAACTGAGGGCAACATGAGTCACTACTGGGAGTTTTACTGTTTGAAATAGTCTTATCTCTAGGTCTGCTTCACTCATAGCTGCCCCCCTCCCTCCCCAAGTGAAGAATTTCTGAAAATTATTCTACAAACAGCTGAAGGCAAAGGGACTCGCTACTGGGAATTTTACTCTCTGCAATATTCTTATGTAGGTGTATTCCCTGTTAACTAATTTTTGCATCTAGTTCTTAGTGCTTTTACTTAATTTTATTATATTGGCTTAACGTGCACACTTACAAGGTCTCCCTTCTCTTTTTCCCAATCCCTGCCATTGAAATTAACTGCCACTAGCTGGCAGCAGAACATCACTAAACAGCTGAATCTTAGCCCAGATTTGCAGATCATCTTGTAAGCAAAACAGTGCTCTACAGTTATTTAAATTCTCCAGCATTACTGTCTACTCTAAAGTCACCCAAGTCCATTCAAAGCAGTTATTTTTCCATTCACTGTGAATAAATAGTGGAACATAGTAAATGGCATTATCCCTGCCATTAAACTACAATGCTGCTTACCTTCATTACTTAGACTCCTGATCCTTTTTTTCCCCGGCTCTTACCTCCTAGGTAGGGCTCTAGATCAGGTTTCACTATCATCCCCCCACTGAATATCCTCCCTCCTCCCCTTCACCTGGAAGGCTATATTAGATACATTTAAACTGCGGTGCCATTTTGTTAAATAGTCCAGGGTTTGCTGCTTCAACTGCCTCTACCCACTAGGTCCCCTGAGAAGTGTGCATGCATGCTGGTATTTTTCAGTCTTTGTATATGCTTAGTTTTTGTTTGATAGTACTGCTTCTGTGTTGTTGATGCAATTTTACAGTGCACTGTTTTAACCTTTGCTTCTAAATGTGAGCATTGTGTTGAATGTATTTAGCATAGCATGCAGGTATTTTTTTATTTATATTTGCTTAGTTTTTTGTTTGAAAGTACTGCTTCAGTTATTGCTGCATTTTTACTGTCTACTGTTTTAGCCATTGCCTCTGAATGTCAGCATTGTGCTGAATGTATTTACATACATGTAGAGTGCATTTATTGGATTATTGTAACTGTTTTGTAGAACTTATAGTCAATCATTGGGACATATGTTACCTGTACACCTGCCCATGCTTGCTAACACTATGATGTAATTTCACCATATATTGCATTTACTAGGGCAATGCTAACTCTGTGAACTAGTCAGCATTTCCCACTGTAGATACTGGTATTTATTGAATAAACAACCTGAATTATTTGTTGTTATCCTGTAGGTTGTGCCTGTCCGCAAGTGTGAATTAATGTTGTGCTCACTTACCTGGCATGTACCTTACCTCATAATACCATAGTATATCCTCACATTCCACATTCTCCACTCTCATGCACCCACAGCTTTCCTCAAGACAATACTTTACTTGCATTATTTTTTACTGTTGTCTACCTACAAAAAGACTTTATTACATCTCTTTGTTGTCTCTTTTTTCATACAGCTCTAGCTCTACTTTACTCGTGGCTGTCCTCCCCCAAAGTGAAGAATTTCAGATAATTATCCTGCAAACAAATGAGGGCAAAAGGAGTCACACTTACAAGGTCTCCCTCCTCCTTTTCCCAATCCCTGCCATTGAAATTAACTGCCACTAGCTGGCAGCAGAACATCACTAAATAGCTGACTCTTAGTCCAGATTGCCAGCTCATCTTGTAAGCAAAACAGTGATCTACAGGTATTTAAATTCTCCAGTATTACTGTCTACTGCAGAGTCACCCAATTCCTTTCAAAGCAGTTATTTTTTCCATTCACTGTGAATAAATAGTGGAACATAGTAACTGGCATTATCCCTGCCATTAAACTGCAACACTGCTTACTTTCATTACTTAGACTCCTGATACTTTTTTTTCTCCAGCTTTTAACTCCTAGGTAGGGCTCTAGATCAAGTTTCACTACTATCCCCCCACTAAATGCACTGACAGCAGCATTACTCAGTAACATTACCTCCCTTTTCTCTCCTTTCTGCATTCCAAGCTATCATCCCTACTTCAATTTACCTTACTGATTGTTTCTCTTGTTTCACCTTGCAAGTTGAGATGGGCCTTCCTGCTCCATTCCCCCTTGCTTCGCTCAGGCTCACTTCACTTCCCTACCCTACCCCCATTCCCACACCCCCCATTTCAATGACATATATACTTAGCCATAGCCCACCCAGTTTCAGGCAACCAATCAACACACACCCCACTCTAAGCCCATCCCACACTCAAACACTCAATCAACATAAGCTTCACAATGTCACCCATCCCACGTACCTTAGTTAATAAACACCTTTTTCAACTGTAGTACAACCAGCTTCAACTCATCACTCCCAACCCTTTCTCTCCCACATCCTATTCTGGTACTTCTATATTCATCAAACATTCACCAATGTCACCAATACACTTCACTGTATTACCACTTCTTTTTTGCCTCACTATGTCTCATACTACTTCTACACCTTACACCATTACATCCTACTCATACAGTACAAAAACCCACCTCTTGTACAGCTATCCAGCTTCCTAAACATGACTCATATTCCACAATATCTCCTAGTCTTTATTCCATTAACACATTATTATTCTTCAAACAAACAATCCTATCACATACACAGCTATCTCTACAAACTACACTCTTCATAACTCAATTTAACTCTAAGTATAAACTGCTTCAACAACACCACTCAAAAAGTACATCCACACTTCCCCAATTTGGAGACATCCATCCCAACCCAAGACCCACTCCAACTACTTTCCTACCTTCCAGACCTCATAAAATTTTAAATCTCTCTACCATTAATATCCAAAGTATCAGAAACAAAATTCCAGAATTCCATGCCTGGATAGCACATTCCAGACCCAACATAATTGCCATAACTGAGACATGGCTAAAACCATATATAAAAGACACGGAGTTCCTCCCTCCAGGTTTCTCCTGCCTAAGGTCTGATAGACCCCACAAGAAAGGGGAGGAGTTGCTCTTCTTTAACCTCTTTCACATTCATTCCTTACCCAAACTCATTCCCCAATTCTCTGCAGCTGAACTCATCATTGCACATCTAAAACTAAATGATTTCAAAAGTCTGTGCCTGACAGCCGTTTACATCCCACCCGGCAACAATGTTTCTGTCATAGAAGAAATATTAGCCTGGACCTCAAATAATATCCACAGTGAAACTATAATCCTAGGGGATGTCAACATAAATTGGCTAGACCATACAAATACTTCTCCAAATGCTTCCATCAACCTCTATAACTTCACACAGTTCATTGCAACCATAACCAGGCCTAGCAATAACACTAACAAAGGCACCTTACTTGACTGGGTCTTAGTGTCTGATCCCAACAAAATTCCATCTGCAGGAAGTCTACCCTGCAATATCAGTGACCATCTGCCCACCTATATAACACGTGCCATCTCCTCAACTTTACATGAGCACCAGTACAGACCCTCTAGATGGCTAACTAACTCTAACCCCATAAACTTCAATGAAACATTAAGCAAAATCAATTGGAGCATTCTAAAGTATTTGCCTCTAGATGAAGCAGTTTAATTTTTCAATTCAACTTTCCTCAGTATAGTCAATAGAATGGCCCCCCTCTGGAATAAGAGAATCAAAGCAAATCACGCAATTTGGCTTTCTAGAGAAACAAAAAACTTATGAATACCAGAGACCTAGCATGAAACAAACGGCATAATAGTAAAAACCCCATAGATCTCCAGCTTTTCAGACAACTCCACAATCAAGTAAAGCATCTAGTTATTAATGATAAAAAACAGTACTACTTCCATCTCCAAAACAAACACAACTATAACACAAAACAGTTCTGGAATTCACTCTCCACTCTATTAAACCCTGGCACCAAAAGCAATCCTTGCCCAAACCCTGACAAAACCCCTGCTGAACTAGCTACCCTTTTCAACTCCTACGTCATAGACGCTATATCCAAACTAGCTTCCACCTTTCCTACAGTTACTCAACAGCAACCCCACTTCTACAAACCATACCCAGAAAAGCCTTCCCACCAGTCTTCCTTCCTTACGTTCACACTTCCACTATTTCTAAACTCTTGCTAAAACTCAAACCCGATAACACTGGCCCAGACTGTGTACCCCAGAATACCTTCAAATGTCTGCCAAATCCATCAGCTACCCCATAAGCATTCTCATAAATAGATATATCCAAGAAACCTATGTACCATCCATTTGGAACAAAGCTTATATCATACCCTTACATAAAGGCGGTAATAATTCAGACATCTCAAATGTCCACCCTATAGCCATTCTATCTCCTATTTCTAAAATAATGGAAACATGTATTCAAATTCAACTCATGCATCACCTATCCCAAAACCAACTACTTTCCACAACTCAGCATGGATTCCGCCCTGGCCATAGTACTACAACTGCTCTCCTATCCTTCCTAGACACTGTTAACCACAGCCACAATGATAGTAAACCTGTCTCTGCACTCTTTCGTGATCTCTCTAAAGCTTTTGACACCATCTCCCATCCTCTCCTCCTTTCTCAGCTCTCACAACTTGGCTTGTCCATACCTGTCCTTAACTGGTTCACCAGTTACCTCACAAACAGACAACAATCCACCAAATGGTTGCGCTCTTTCTCTCCTTTTCTCATTACTTCTACCAGAGTTCCCCAAGGAGCCATCTTAGGCCCCCTCCTGTTCAATATTTTTATTAATGACTTTCACTCCACTCTCACTCATGCATCTGTAGTTAAATATGTGGATGATTCTACTATTAATTGCTCTGGTAACTCTGAAACTGAATTTCTGACCATCACCCAGAATGCTTTCTCTATTACCGAAACCTGGATGACAAGTAATCACCTTGCCATCAACCCAAATAAAACAAAACTCTTGATCATTGCACCCCAAAAAAGAATGACCATTAATAAATTTGATTTCATCATGTTCTCCTCCAACAAGACTGCCTTAGAGGTAGTTTCCCATACTAAGTTACTTGGCATAACCTTAGATGACAACTTAACCTTTGACCAACACATCCACAACACCATAAAAAAAACACACCAAAAACTTGGTACCCTCTATCGACATAAACACTTTTTAAATTACTCTACTAGAAAAACACTTGCCCAAACTTTTCTGCTACCTTCTCTCCTCTATGGTGCCCCCATTCTGACAAACATCCAATCGTCATTAAAAAATAAAATGGAGAGTTGCTATAGCAAAATTGCTAAATTCGTTACTAGAGCAAAATATTCCTCCCACCACTGTCACTCATTACAATCCCTGAACTGGCTTGAACTCCCACAACAACTAACTTACAACTAGCCACAGCACACAAATTCATCTATAATTCCTCCAAATGCCCAGCCCTGACTTCACTTCTGACTCTTTATTAACCAAACCATTCGCTAAGATCTGAAAATCAATCACTTATCCAAGTTAAGAGACCTAAACTCCCTGTAGGCCAATACCTTTACTGTTTCACTGTAGATAAACTCTGGAATGCCCTTCTACATTCTCTACGGACTATAAATAATGCCCGTCATTCAAAAAGTCACTCTACCAACATCTCTCCTTTCATTGGCTATGCCCTTGCACCATCCCCAATTCCTCAGTCACCTGAGTAATAACCTGACTCATTTCTCAGATACCCACACTCTTCTTCACTATCCCTATTGTGCACTCACCCTTAAGCACAGCACAGTGTGCTTCACTGCCTCACATGGTGTGTACAGATTGTGTAAGTGCAGATTATCATTATCTGTCTGATCTATTGAATACCTGCCAAGCACTCGAGTTTTCAACAAAATGTTGCTATACATTGCCTATGTTACTGTGTCACTCCTGACTCCTATATTATTCTATTGTATATTGTTAAATGCTGTTATTAACTCTCTAAATAATTTCTTAATTATGTACATTGTTTTTTTGGAGCTTTTCTCCTTGGGCCTCCACTAAAAATGGGCTCATTTCAACCCAGTGGACTTTCCTGGTTAACAAAAGCAAATACATAAATAAATAATTGGGGATCCATTGCTCTATCCTGCTGTAATGTTAGCTGAGTTAGATTTTTTACACTAAATCCTTCACTTCACAGGTAATCCATAACCTCAGTTTCTATTTCATTAACTTATGCAGTACTAATCCTCTTTTCTACTTTTCCTCTTTGTTTTCTTATTTTTTTGTATTGTAACATTTTCCATGTCTGGATGCATTTACCTGTATTTCTCTTCAGATATCTTTCTTGCTGTTTTTTTTTGTATTGATTAGATTTGCTTTCTCCTTTCCATAAATATTGCACCACATTAATTTTTTTTTGTCTTTCCCATATCCATATTTCTTCTCCAGATGTCTCTTGCTACTCCTGCTTCTCCTTACTTTGGGGACTCATTGTTCCATCATGCTGTGATGTAATCTATGTTAGGCTTTCTTCACTAAATCCTTCACTTTACAAGTATTCCATAACTTCATCTTCTATTTCTTAATGTCTACTGTACTAATCTTCCATTCTACATTTCCTCTCTGTGATCTTATTTTTTATTTTGAAATTTCCCATATCTGGATGCCTTTGCCTGTATTTCTCTTTCAAAATCTTTGAGGCTGCCTTTTTTTGTGTTGATTAATTTAGTTTTCCATTGCATAAATATTGCACCATATCAGATCTCTCTTTCTTTCCCATGTTGAATAGTGTTATGCTTGCAAGGAGCAAAAATAGAAAATGTGAAACAAACCTTGGAATGCCTTAATGTAAGGAAGTATGGTTCTGTTTTTATTCATGTTGGTACAAATGATGTAACCAGCAAAGATTCTCTGACTGTTAGTCAGGAACTGACAGCCCTCCTAGATAGTATAGCTTGTACTGGTGTTAGGACATATTTTTCACAAATCACCTATAGAAAGGATAGTCAGGTCAATGGGAATGAAAATATTTTTTGGATAAACACCTACATGAAAAAAAATGTCCTGTTTTAAAAAATGGAAATGTGTAGAGCATCCAAGCCTTCTTTTGGGCACACTTGTTCAGACAGGATGGTGTGCATTTGTCTAGATCAGAGAAGAAAATTTTTGCAGCAGATATTTTGCAATATTTGACAAACACTAGCCAGTATTTTTGCCAGGACAAAAATGTAACAGTTCACAGACAGCAACATTTGATGCATCTCTGATGGTTGCTAATGCTAGGAGCATTAATAATATTTTTTTTTATTAGAAAATTTGCTACGTTCCCACAAGACTGATGTTGTTATTGTTTGTGAAACATGATTAAATAACAATGATTGGAAACCAGTTCTGTTAGGGTATAAATGTTTTTACTGTAACAGACATCCTAACAAAAAATTAGGTGGCGGTGCCATGACAGGGATTAAAGATAGCTATGAGACTTGTGGTTATTACATGTTCAATAACACCAATACTATAGACTGTGTAACTGTGACAATAAAGAAAACCCTGGAACATATAACAATTGTTGGAGAGTACAGACCACCAAAGTCAAGTGCGGATGACCTAGAGAAATTCATACATTTTTTACATGAAACACAGAAGGGAAGAATAATATTATCTGGGGACTTACATTTATCAGAAACAGACTGGAATAATATTGATTCAACAACATTAGTAAAGAAATTATTCACAGAGTATATTCAGGAACAACAAATGCTTCAGATTGCAAAAAAACTACCAGGGAACAGACTAAACTAGATATTGTTTGTGTTCCCAAAGATTGTTTGTGTTCCCAAAGAAATTACTGTAACTTCAAGTGAAGTTTTACCACCATTGATGTGCAGTGATCATGGGGTTATTAAGGTCAATTTGTTACTAGATAATTCTGCCAAACTGAAATGTAAGCCAATGCACAGAAGGTTAATTACAGATTATAGGGAAGCAAAACAGTTACTATATAAAATTAACTGGAGTGAGGTGTTCAGTGGAAAAACTGCACATGGAATGTGGAAAGTTTTGAAAGAGAAATTGTTGAGTGCAAAAAGACAAAAAAATGTTTAACATCAGGATCTAGGCACACAACATTAGGGGGTATATTTCCATAAGAACAAGATACCTGATTAAGGTGAGAGACAAAAAAAAAGAAATGGAAGAGAGGTCAAACTACAACTTTAAAAACTGAAATAAACAAGCTGGACAAACAGATTAAGCATAGTGTTTGACAAGATCAAGAACAATTTGAAGGAAATGTATATAAAGATATAAAGATATTGAGCATAATAGGAAACCTTTTTACAGATATGATATAGATAAGATGTAGAAGGAGTAAAGATACACAAATTGATAAACCGTGTGCAGATTCTACACAACAGATTATAGATATAGTTACAAAATATTATGCAAAACAGTTTGACTCCACAAAAAGGGAGGTAAGTTGTCCTAGTGACATCCAGGTAACCCCAGATACTGAAATCAAATAAGATTATATTGAAAAAGAACTGTGCAAACTGGATTCAAAGTGCAGGGAGGAGATGGAATAAGTAACAATGACCTGAGAACACTTCAGCAAGAACTTACACTACCATTATATCTATTATTCACTAGGTCATATAAATATGGGGAGATTCCTCAAGATTGGAGACATGCACTTATTAAACATGTCTTTAAGAGAAAGGGGAGCATGACAAACCCAGAATCATATAGACCCTTAAGTCTACTTTCATGTTGTGGAAAAATAATGGAGAAGGTAATACTGGATAAATTATTGTCAGAACTGAATAGGTTGGGACTTGAAGCCATATATTAGCATGTTTATGTTGAAAATAGATCTATTACCACCTGTAACATGATGTTATATAACAATATAATAAAAGCTATGAATGAAAAATTGTGATGTGATGTGATTTATATAGATTTAACTTCAGCATTTGACAGGATCATACACAAAACACTCAATAAATTAGTACAACTAGGTATTGATGTATTGTTGATAAGATGGATATTGATAAGATGGATAGCTGCATGGCTTACACATAGGACATGGCAAATATCACACACCAACTCGACAGGTGAAATCCTTGGTTACAGTCAAGGTGTCCCACAGGGCTCTGTCCTAGGCCCTTGCTTGTTTAGATTGTATCTTTCAGACCTTACTTTTTCATCTGAGGTGTTCTACAGTCTATATGCTGACAACTTGAAATTAGGTGAACTGATTACAAGTGTTACAGATAAGGCATGCCTGCAAAATAATTTGACTAAATTGACCATTTGGGCACATGAGAATAATATGTTGATAAATACATTAAAAACTAAGCATATGAGATTTGGGATGCATAAACTGAAAGGTGAATATTTAATACAGCACACAGTGATTTAAACTGTAGACTCATTTAAGGACCTGGATATATGGATAGATTCAGCTATGAGTTTTTCTAATCATATCAGCCAATTGGCTAATGATAGTTATAGAACTATAGGTTGTATAAAAAGATTTATAAAATCTGGCAAATCAAACATAATAAAGTCATTGTTTGTTAGTTACATTAGACCAAACTTGAGTATGGAATAACAATATGGAAACCCTATAGGAAAACAAGCATGAATAAACTGGAAAGACTACAGAGGAAATATACTGAGGGCATCCATTGATGTGAAAATCTAAGCTATTATGAAAGACTAAAATATATGAACTTGTACAGTGTCTCTTACAGATATTTAAGAGGATATCTTATTCAGGTATATAGGGCATTTAGGGACAACTACCTCTTGAATGTTTGGGGTTATCAAAAAGTACTAGAGATTCATCAGATAACCTTATGTAGAAGAGGGTCCTGATGGAGAGAAGAAGGGTCCTGATAGAGAGATGGAGGGTCCTGATGGAGAGATGAAAAGTCAGTAAGCAAAGGAGCATAGTAGTACTGCTGAAAAGGAATTAATCCTCAAGTCTTGGTGAATACCTTAGCGAGGAAAACCTGTTTTTCACAAAATCTCACCAAGGCGACACTGATATAAAACTGTATTGATATAGCATATATCATGAATAGAAGTAAATCAAAAATAAAAAAGATAGCTGGATGCACAAGACCCAGGATAAATAAGTGTCCAATCCTGGTAGGAGCACTGGTGCCAGGACTGAAAAAAATGACAGTGTAGAATCCTCAAAATATGGAAACAATCCTACAATGGGGCCAGGCCAGGCTTAGGAGGAAGATGCCCCACCCCTGTTGTAGAAGGAAGTAGTAGTCCACAAAAATGACAAAAATTGATTGGCCAAAGAAGAGCCATAAAGACGACAGAGTGGACTATTTAGGATAAGAAAAAAATTATGTATTGTTACTATTATGTAAAAAGCCCAGAATTTCTAGACATGAGATATACAAAATGATTAAGAGAGAAATTAGAGGTAAGAAAAATATTTCCGCAGGAAAAACTGTCACAAGGTTAAAATAAAAATTGCGTTCATTAATACAACAGATTTTTGAAAAACAGTATATAGATCACGGAACATTGATCTCTTTTGGAAAAGAAGCCTCTGACGAAGTGAAAAAATATAAAGAACAAAACCTAGAGATATTTAAAATATATAAAAAAGAAATATGGACATGGGAAAGAAAGAAAGATTTGATATGGTGCAATATTTATGCAAAGGAGAAAGCCAAGTTAACTAATATACAGAAGGCAGTTTCAAAGATATTCGAAGAAAAATAGAGGCAAAGGCATCCAGACATGGAAAATTTCACAATAAAAACACTAAAAGCACTAAGATTTAATGCAGAAAAGATGATTAGTAAAGTAGAAGTTAAAGAAATAGAAGTTGAAGTTATAGAGTGCCTGCAAAGTGAAGGATTTAATGTAGAAGATCTAAAACAGACTACATCACAGCATGATGGAGTGAGTCCCCAGCATAAGGAAAAGCAAGAAGATCAGGAGACATGTGAAGAAGAAATATGGACAGGGGAAAGGAAAAGAGATTTAATATGGTGTAATATTTATGCAAAGGAGAAAGCAAAACTAACTAATACAAAAGAGCAGCACCAAAGATATTTGAAGAAAAATATAGGCAAAGAAATCCGGATATGGAAAACTTTACAATACAAAAAATAAGAAGACTAAGAGGAAAAGTAGAAAAAGAGATTAGTAATGGAGAAGTCAAAGAAATAGAAATTGAGGTAATGGAACAGCTGGAAAGAGAAGGATTCAGTGTAGAAAATCAAATGCATGGATATCCAAATTTAGAGGAAACCAGTGGAACAGGAAGCAACAGGTCAGGTGCCATATTTTGGAGCCTTCCACAGGAAACCAGTATAAAAGTTCACTTGAAGCTAGACAGGAAGGAAAGGAACAGGAAACTGTGGAAACTCTGATGTAGTCAATGTTGAGGAGTGATAGGCCAGTGAGTTTCCATATGACAAAACAACAGATGACAGAGGATAAAATTGAAGAGAATGTGCCACAAGAAGATGTTATAGAACTTTCTGTAGAATGCCCGCAGGAAATGGAAAACAAGGGATGTGCCCTCAGTATGGAAGAAAAAGAGTTAAAAGAAGAGTTGCTTGATTTAAGAGACAAAGACAGATATATCAAGATCAATGAGAGAAATAGTCTGCAGAAGGTTAATAAAACCCCGAAAGTCAGAAGCTTGATAAAACAAATGAACACAGTAACTAGGACTGACCATAGAGATCCATGCAATATAACAGAAGTAAACAGAATATATTACTGTGCTGCTAAAGTAATAACTGATAAAATTCTACCACAGAAACATAGGGTAGCAAGGGAAAAGGGGGGGTGAAAGCAAATACTATCATGGAAATATCAAATAGAGAAAACTTAAAAGCAGCTATGACAAGAATTGTCATTGTTAGAAGATTATAGAAGAGAGAACAGATCAACTAAAATATTAAGAAAGATGTGATAAAAGCAGTGTGCAGTATTAGAACAGACCAAGATCTATTATGCACTATTGGAGATAACAAACTAAAAATTTCAAAACAGGCAGACAGACTCAGAAGATACGAAAATAAATATAAGGGAAAATCAAAAAAATAAGCAATTTACTGATGACCCAAAAAAGTTTTATAGAGAATTGGGAAATAAGGTAAAAGGAATTGATAGACCGCCAAAAAAAGAGGAAGTAGATACATTTTGGAGAAGTATCTATGAAGATCCTGTGGAACATAACAAAGATGCTAAATGGATAGAAGAAGTAAAAGAAAGAATAAGATGTTTAAAGGTACAGGATATGAAATGGGATGAAATAACAGCTAGAGAGATTGAAACATAGTTGAGAAAAGCCTCTAATTGGAAAACCCCAGGCCCAGATGCAGTACCTAACTTTTGACTTAAAGTATTAACTTCTTTACATGAGGATCTAGCCATGAGTAAGAACTATTTCTATGTATACCCCAAACAGACATTGCACTGGTTAACAACAGGAAAAACAATGCTCTTACTTAAGATTGAACCTGCAAGCTTCCCTAAAAATTATAGACCAATAACTTGTCTTCTGACAATGTATAAAGTATACACGGGGATTGACGCCGATAGAGTTTATAGTCATTTAGAAGAAAACTAGAGTTTATAGTCATTTAGAAGAAAACTCAATTATGGCAGTAGAACAAAAGGGCAATAAAAGAAAGTCATACGGAACAAAGGATCATTTGTTGTTAAATAAAGTTATAGTGGAGAACTGTAAGAAAGGGAAGAATCTAAGTATGGCATGGATTGACTATAAAAAAGCATTTGATAGTATCCCACATTCATGGATAAAAGAGTGCTTAAACTGTATAAGGTGCATCCTACACTGATTGATTACATTACAGTAACCATGAAACATTGGCAGACCACTTTGCACTTAAGCCATGATAAAGGACAGATTATTATCCCAGAGATAAAAATCCAAAGGGGGATATTCCAGAGTTACTCCCTGTCACCGTTGCTATTTTGCCTTGCCATTAATCCATTAAGATGTTTACTTAACAGCTTAGGTCATGGCTATAATTTGGCTTCTAGAAAACAACAAAGTCTAATGACTTCTCATCTTCTCTTTGTCAACAATTTAAAATTGTATAGCTCATCAGATGAGGAACTGAAAGCATAGCTGCAGGTTGTCAAAACTTTTTCAGATGATATTGGAATGTCATTTGGTCTTGATAAATGTACAAAAGCAACCTTTAAAAAAGAAAAATTGCAGCACCAGGAAAATATCAGTTTGGGACAAGAATGTGATATAAAAGAACTTGAGCAAAAGGGGGTGTATAAATACTTGGGAATTGATGAAGGATCAGCAATAAAACATGAACAAATGTGAATAAAGCTTAGTAAGGAGTACTTTAGAAGCCTTAAATTAATCCTAAAAATAGCATTGACACCTAGGAATAAGATCCAAACTATAAATCAATTTGCTCTTCCTGTCCTAATTTATAGTTCTGGAGTGATTGACTGGCCCCAAAAAGTGTTGGATAGATTGGATATTAAAACTAGAAGGATGCTTCATGCCCACGAAATGATTTATAAAAATCAGTGTATACCAAGATTATATATTCCCCATTCTGAAGGAGGGATGGGCCTCCTTGAAATTGATTACATGTATAGATCTGCACTCGTGGGACTCCACACATATCTACTGACCTCACAAGATCCAAATGTGGTGAAAATTTTAAAACATGAGGAGAATAAATCTAAGATGACATCTCTGCTTAATTTAGCAGAAGCATATTGATGTCAAGCAGGAATGGAAATCAAACCAGAAGTGGATAAAAACCAGGCAGCAACTGAATGTGCTAAAAAACAAAAGAAAGAAGGACCAGATGAGAAGGCAAGAAATGTGGAAAAAACAAAAATATAGTTACAAGTATGGAAAACTTTTGGAAGAGCCTCATGTTGATCAAGAACTAATGCAGGAATGGTTAAGGAGAGGTGAATTTACATCAAGAAATGAAAGGTTAATATTGGCAGCCCAAGATAGTGGGCTATGTACATGCTGGTTTACTAAGTCCATTGAACATGTGGGAGAAACAGACATATGTAGGTTTTGTGGAAACAAATTGGAAACAGTCACACACCTTATTACTGGTTGTAACTCTTTAATGGCAGAGGGACTGTATACCGAAAGGCATAATAATGTGGCGAGATTGTTACACTGGGATTGTGCAAACATTATGGTATTGAAGTGGCTGAAAAACACTGGAAACATAAGCCACAGAGAATCATAGAAAATGATGAAGTTTACGTCACATGGGATCACCCAATACCAACAGTCCAAAAGATAGATGCTAGAAAACTGGATATAGTGGTCCAAGAAAAGAAGACCAAAGTAGCATTGATCATTGAAATCGCCACACCTAGTGACTACAGTGTCTTGCATACAGAGAGACACAAAGTCATAAAATACCTCGATCTGCAGGCAGAAACAAGAGCCGTGTGGAAGAAAGATACCCAGACAGTTCCAATAGTAGTAGGTGCAACTGGTGTTATAAAAAAAGAATTTACAATCGTATTTAGAGATATTACCAATTCATGTAACACCATACGAATTGCAGAAGGAGTCATTACTGGGCACATTGCGGGTGCTGAAAAGAGTACTTTTGGCTAACATCAAAGAGTGAAGCAATACTAATTTCATGAACTTTAATCATACTTTGACTTAGGAATGGGGTCCATTCCTGTCATGGTATTAGAAACCCAAAATACTTGGAGAAATTAAAAAAGAGTGTAGGAATGAGAAGTGTACTCATTGGCTCTCTGACAGAGTAGCTGATGCTTGGAACAGACTACCAAATTACATTAAAGCAAGTACTAGTTTAGATATTTTTGAGAACAGCCTGGACATTTATTAGGGGAACAATTGTTTTGGTATATATTGGCAAGCTAGAAGGGCATTAATGCCCATGCTTGAAACATTTGTATGTATGTATGTCCATATTTATTTTTATCCCTTTCAAAAGTCTCTAGATTTTGTTCTTTATTTTTTCACACTTCCTCAGTCTCCTTTTTTTCCAAACAGCTCAAGGTTTCTTGGTCTATATAATGTTTTTCATAAATATGCTGTTTTAATGAGCACACTATTTTATCTGAAGCTTCTGACAGTTTGTTTTTTTTGTGGAAGTATTTTTCTTTCCTCTAGTTTCTCTCTTAAACTTTTTGTAGATCTTCTGTCAGGAAATTCTGTGCTTCTTCCATAGTAGTAACAATATATATTTTCTTTCTTATCATCAGTAGTTCACTCTATTATCTTTATGGATCTTTTTTGTGATTTTTGTGGATTACTACTTCCTTCTACAATGAGGGGGCGGGGCATCCTCTCCCATGTGCATGGCCAAGCCCCATTGTAGGAATGTTTCTGTCTTGACGATTCTACACTGTCATGTTTCCAGTCTTGGCGACAGTGTGCCTACCAGGATTCAGCTCTCTTTTTTATTTTTTTATTTTTTAACTTTAACTTACTTCTGTGCACAATATATGCTATATAAACTACAGTCTATATACCAGTGTAGTATTGGAGAGATTTTCTGAAAATAGGGTCCACCTCATGAATGTACTCCCCAAGACTTGAAGATGAATTCAGTTCCGACAATACTACTTTTCTTTGCTTGCTGATATATCATTTTCCATTCGGACCCAATTGTTACTACATAAAATTAATATTATGGAGCTTTAAGAGTGTATGGGCATTGCAGGTAAGTAAGTTAAATGGTTGAAGATTAGGAAAAGTGCTGATAAGCAACATATGTTTAGTCTAACATAGTTGTACATTTCACACATCTTTATCATATGTTTGTTTACATGTTGAGCCAGTGATGGACACTTTTCTGAAAATCCATTCTATCCATGACTAGATGTCAAAACATACACTATCTAGCCAAGATGTTTACATACAATATTTTAGTTGGGAACATGTTTCCCTTCACTGTCCCATCCCAGTAACTCAATATATTAACTCAAAGATCACATACCAGATGGGAAAAGGTGAAACTTCAGAATCCCTACTGTTCTGGATTTCGTTGCCACACACAGAAGTTTTTTTTTTTTTTTTTTCTGGCACTCTTCTGGTTAATCAAAACCCAGTGATTTTGTCTTTAAATCAAAGAGTGATGGACTAAACCAGGTTCATATTGACGTATACATTCATTTTGTCTGAAGAATAAGGACAGTGTAAAAGAGAAAATGCACTCACAGTACTACCTGAAAGTCAGATGTGAGTTTTGAGGAAGAAAATGTATTTCACATGGAGAACAATGCATTCTTGGATCAAGCACACACAATTATATGACGTGTTCAGAAGCCAGTAATGAGTACTCTGTTGAAAGTGGACATACAGTAAAACAGAAACAACCACACACTGACTGAACCTCTCATCAAGTAGCCATTCAGGCTGATCAAGATAAAAATAAGTAAATACATACATACATACATAACACGATTATAAGCATTTTCATTAGGCAAAATCCTTCTTCTCCAGTGCGGAGGTCTGTGTATTAACACCTCTGGAAAATCATATATACAAATTCCAAGGCTATGCTAACACAAAGAAAGGAAAACAGATGCTGCATCTAACACTGTTTCACTTCTGCATGCTTTCATGATGGCCACATGAATGAGCTAATGATGAAACATGCTGTTCCGTGATCATTGTCAGCATTTGACAAAAACATATGTTCATACGTTGAACCCGATGATTTGCCGTTTGCTCATCTTGACCATGATTTGCTGTCCTCTCCCCCACAGTCCTATGCACAAATAGCTATCACAGTTCTTTCTAGTATCCCATGGTATTTGTCGATTGCTAGTACAAAAACTTCACAAAAAAGTCTAAAAATGAAATATGAAGCTTACTTGCTGCAATGTCTACTAGTAATTGTTTAGAAAAAGAACACTTGAGCAACTAAGAGCCTATTCAAAATAAGTATGAATTTAGATGGTGATTTGTCCATGCAAAAAAGAAAACATGTATAAGTTCTATGAAAAACTATTTTATCTATATATCTATATATTTGTGAATTCCCCTTCATTTATTACATTTCTATTTTCTCTCTTTTATACTGTTTGATGTTATCACCCTACACACTTCATTAATCTGCCTAGTACCACATGTTCTTTATATATTGTGATTAACCTTCTTTCAGTCTCTTAACCCTCACTAGTTGAACCACCTTTCTCAGTATTGTATATATTTTCTGTAGTGTTGGTACCTGCGTATTTTGTACTTTGGCAGTCTGTATTTACTAGAATGTTTGTCTTTTGTATTTACAGGCATTTTGTAAGTTTTTGTATTGTTTGCGTTTTCTGTATGTGGAGCTTTTCTCCTAAGGCCGCCAATGAAAATGGGCTCCCAGCTGAGTTGGACATTCCCAGTAAATAAATGTAAAATAAATAAAACAAATAAAAATATTTATTTATTAACAAATCCATAATAGTCAGTCAGTGATTAGCAGCAGACAGCCTCCACTTCAAGGTTCATTTTAAGGTAATTGTTCTCTAGTGTAATTACTTGAGCAGGTGTGTGTGTGTGTGTGTGTGTGTGTGTGTGTGTGTGTGTGTGTGTGTGTGTGTGTGTGTGTGTGTGTGTGTGTGTGTGTGCGTGCACACGTATACACACACGTGTTAAGTATATGCATACATAATTCAAAATAAAAAAGTACTACTAAAACTGAGCTACCTCTATGCATAGTAACAGTGGTATACATGTTGTGTATAGAATTAACTCACTTTAATTACACTGCAATAATCAGTGACTCATACACAACCACAATCTTTCGGGCCCAGAGACTCCTGCATTTTTTTAACACAAACACCATGAACTCAATTGTCCATATGCCTGCCAGGGTACAAACGTCCTTGACCTGAATCTCACAAGCATGGCAAAACATTGTACCCCCCAGAGTAATGTACTTAGTGGTAAAGTTAGACCATAATCCTATCTTCTTTGAAATAAAATAAAATTCAGGATCCCAGCAAACACTTGCACTGTTAGGAAGTGTTCTAATCCAAACCTCCTATTTTTAAGTGGCCTAAGCCAAGCCTCCCCAAACCCTGACAGCACTGCTGCCAATGCAGAATTGTTCATTCACATTAATAACTGCATGGAGGCAGCTGTACCTACCCAAAAAAGCACATAAGCTAAAAAAAATCCACCTTCATAGAATCCCAGCATCAGTAGGCTGTATTACAAAAGAAAAAAATCAAAGCAAAAATTACGATGTGCAATGCACAGTAAAATACAAGCTCCCTCTTCAATCTAAAAAAAGTAACTCAGTGGGTTAATCAAGTGTACCAAAGTTAAGTTTAAAGTAAAAATACTGTACTAAGCCATGGAAAATTAAAACACTTTCTTCTGCAATTTCTGCAGTTTCAAAGGCAAATACACAGCAATGTGCCAAACTAATTGTAAAGGAAGACACCTATACTTAGCTGAAATATATAGCAAATCTACTGGCAGACAAATTTAGCTCCAATTTTACCCCTCTTCCTCCCAGATATAGTTCAGGAAATACCATTTACCATATCTATCCAACTATCACTAGGGAACAAGTCCTCAATGCACTCTCCAAAGCTAATAACACTGGATAAATAGGCCATCTCAACATTCCAGGAAGCGTCTTTAATAGTATGTATCACAACCTTTCAAGACCACTACAATCACTATGTAACCATAGCCTCTAGTCTGATTTTGTGCCAAGTAAATGGAGGATTGCAAATATCATCATTCTGCACAAAGGTGGGCCTCCTACAGACCCATATAACTACTGATCCATAAATCTGGCTATTTGCATATGCAAGGCCATGGAAATAATTTTCATGGAAATAAGCAATGATAGGAAAGCTTCAGTCACAGGATCCAACCCAGTTTGGTTTCAGCAAGAGCAGCTCATGCCTACTCAATCTAGTAGACTTCTTTAAGAAGATCACCACAGCAATAAATGAGGGAAAAACAGTGCATACTGACTTCTTTGGCCAAAGCTTTCAACACAATACCTCATTCGAGTGCTGTTGCTAAACTCACAAAATTAGGTAAAAACCCCTATGGCTCCTGCTAGATATCCAGTTGCCTCAAAGATACAACCCAAGATGTTATGATAGGGAGTCCACTTCCAAAAAGAGGCTGGTCACAAACAGATTCCATCAAGGCTTGGTGCTGGCATCACTATTACAGAGCTCTGAGAGACTGAGGGTGTAAGAAGACCATTTACTTTATTTATATTGGTTAACTAGGGCCCCACCCACAATAAGCTGGGGAATGAAATCCCTGATTTTTGTATGCTAAGAGAAAAGGTTTTGGTGGTCTACACCAGCAGCAGCCTATAGAATTGTCCCAAGACAAGAAATCATCTAGTCCCTATATATTACAATTCGGATTCTTTAATTTAACTGATTGACTTGTCTCACTGTAAATTCTGTTTGGATAACTGCAGGTTAACGTCTTCCAGTTTTTGGCTCCAAAGTAAAATAGTGTACATTGTACCAGAAAGCAAAGACACTGCATGGTCACACTCCTGTTTTTTGTTGCTTATACCAGAAAGAGAGCATGAGTAAAGTATATTGACCTTGCATCATAAACTAAGATCAATATAAAAGGCATACATGACAACTTTATTGCAGAACTTTGAGACCATGATCACCACAGCACCAACAGTTCAAAATGCAAATTTCCAACAAAAGAGAAGCATTTTGCAATCTCTTTCCATTTGGTGTTCTGCAAAAATAATGTCTTTATTTCTGTAGTGGTAAGTAGGTAAGTATACAACAATCAATTCTTCTTTAATGAAAACTTAAAGAACCAATGCAATGTCAAATGTTTGGACAACCTCCAGAGAAGGTGACTCAGAGCTGACTCCAAATCCAGCTCCAGACAAGTGACAAGTTGTGTACCGCAGGGTTCTGTCCTGGGACCACTCTTGTTCAGCATCTACTTCTCTGAAGTACAGGCCAACACTAAGGGACTCTGGCTTACAAAGTTTGCAGATGACTGCAAGCTGGGAGCCATTACTGAATCCCCAAATTATGTGGATATACTACAAAAGGGCCTTACCAAAACAGATGCCTAGTGCCAGAGCCATGGGCTCAAGCTAAATGCCAAAAAATGTATAGTTGTCCCATTTGGGAAAAAACACATACCTGTGAACTACCACATAGGTGGCAGTACACTAAACACCAAAAGTGTGATAAGAGACCTAGGGACACAGGTGGACAGTGGTCTCACCTTTGATAACCACATAGCCACAACAGTTAGAAAATCCTTCTATGTTGCACAACTCATCACTAACGGCTTTTCATCCAGAAAAAAAAAAGGTCATTGTACCTCTGTACTCATCACTCATTAGACTCATTATTAAATTCAATGCCCCGTTTGGTATGTACCTCACAAGACATCTACAACAACTAGAAAGGCCGCAGAAATACCTCATAAAAAGAATCACAGGCCTAAAGGAGATGCCCTATGCTGACCGTGTAAAGAGACTCCAGCTATACTCTGCCGGATATCGCCTACTCAGAGGCGATCTTTGCTTAACATACAAGGCCATGTCAAACCCAGAGTTGTTGGACAAGTTACACTTAAAGAAATTCCAATCCCTTCAAGCTACACACTCCAGGGATATTAACCTTGTCATCACGATGAATAGAACATGCTGGAGGGATACATTCCTGACCCAGGGACTCCCCATACTCTGGAATAGGCTGTCCATACATGTCAGGCAGAGCACCTCAATGGCCCTCTTCAAGACGAACCTTGAAATTGGATGGGAGATAGGAAATTCACCCCAGGGATCACATCAGTAGCCCTGCTAGACAGGGGTCTAGGAAAGTAAATATTTGTGGGAAGCAATAGCCAGGGAATCAGTATGGCTTGGCTTGTATAGGCCCTAGCACTGATAGTCTAGTACCTACCTATGAACCTATGAACCTATTCTTCTGAAGTAGGATTTTGCATTTGCAGTCACAATTGCTTCCATAGAAAAATGTGATACTACAATCAAGATTGCTTTATAATATAAAAATCATATTAAATACTTACTATAGACATAAAAAACAATAAAATGAACATAGATTCATATTTAATATTGAAATAAATCAGCATTACTGGCTGTACTACATATTTTGATTTCAACATTTTTTCCGGCTGAATATACTGATGACAATTTTTCCCACAGTGAATTGCACAGCTTCAAATTCACCCAGAAATATTTACAGGTATATGGCAAACTACCTGATTTAACTTTTTGTGACTCACATACGTGTGTTTTACAAGAAACAGAAATGATAATGTTAGTGGCATTCTTTTTAAGTCTTTATTGATTGACCTATTAAAAAAAATAACAGAAGCCTGACTGTCACTAAAACAATCATCACACAATCATTACATCACTGAATACCAGAAACACAGTGTGTTGTGAGCAGATTTCCTGTTCCCAACATGTATTTGGCATTGTCTCATAATATTGGAATCCTTCCTGAGAAATTATTTCATGATGAATTGACTTTCAGGCAGATCATATTTTTCCAAATGCTTTTGTGTTTATTTATTTTACCAATTTGTTATTTAATTCAGGGGATTGGGTTGTTATTAACTACATCAGAACTAACATGACAGCTTTGTATACCTCCAATGATCAGTTCGTGATTGCATTGCTCCTAAGGCAGAATAGTCCTACAACACTGTTGGCATGCCATGTATAATGGAAACTGTATCTGGCCATATTAATGCCTGGTGTGACAATGCCACTTAAACCCGGGGCAGTAACTAAGGAGTTTCAGTCCTCACCACTGTCTCTGGTAAGGGATCGTCACTGAAAGAAGAGATAGAAATACAAAATTTCCCCTAAGAGTACACTGGGAACAGTCTTCAAACCTTGGACTGAACTATATGCTTCACTCCAGGTCCCCAGCTGAGTCTTCACACTAACCACTGCAGAGCACTGTGTCCCTGTTCTAGGTATTTGACACACTCACCCTTAAATATTTGATATTCACACATACAAACACTCTTCGGAAACACTGGCACAGATTTACCTACTATGTCCTCTTTCCCAAATTACAAGGTAATGGCTGCCACCATTCAGATACCACAATACCCTTCAAAAGAGGTGTTCAATTATATTAGATAAAATAAATATTGATATAAATGGCAGCATGTAATCCAAGCAGTAAAGCTTTTAGGAGTGGCCCTGGTGTTATCACAATAAGCATAAACACTCTCAGGTTACTAAAATACTTTATAAATAACTAGCCACAATAAAAGGTATTAAACTCACTAAACTAGGTATAAATCCCTATGTCACAAGATGGGTTGCCAACTGGCTCACTGACAGAGCCCACACTGTGAAAGTAGCAGACTCCAAATCCAACTTCAGACCAGTGACAAGTGGAGTACCACAGGGTTCAGTCCTGGGTCCTCTCCTGCTTGGTATCTACTTCTCTAAAGTACAGGCTAACACAGAAGGTCTTTGGCTAACGAAGTTCACAGATGACTGCAAACTAGGAGCCATAATCAAAACTCCAAAAGATGTGAACATCCTACAAAAGAGCCTCGCTGAGACAGATGCCTGGTGTCAAAGCCATGGCCTCAAGCTCAATGCCAAAAAGTGCATTGTCATCCCTTTTGATAAAAACTCTGTACCCTTGAACTACCACATAGGCGGTAGTCTACTTAACACCGAAAGTGTGATAAGAGACCTTGGGACACAGGTGGACAGTAGTCTCTCCTTTGATAATCACATTGCCACAGTAGTCAGGAAATCCTTCTACGTGGCACACCTCATCGCAAAAGGTTTCTCATCCAGGAAAAAAGAGGTCATTGTTCCCCTCTACTTGTCACTCATTAGATCCATTATAGAGTACAATGCCTCTTTTGGTATGTACCTCACAAGACATCTACAACAACTGGAAAGGCCACAGAAATACCTCACAAAGAGGATTACTGGCCACAAACAGATGCCCTACGCAGACCATCTCAAAAAACTGCAGCTTTACTAAGTCTCATATTGCCTACTCAGAGGCGATCTCTGCCTAACACACAAAGCTATGTCAAACCCAGAGCATTTAGACATGCTCCACTTAAAGAAATCCCAATCCCTATGAGCTACACGCTCTAGGGACCTAAACCTCGTCACCACAATAAACAGAATATGCTGGAGGATAAATTCCTATCCCAGGGACTTCCCATACTCTGGAACAAACTACCTATCTATATCAAACAAAGCTCCTCATGAGCAGTCTTCAAGAAAAATCTTGATGATTGGATGGGAGATAGGAAATTCACCCCGGGGATCACTTCTGTGGCTCTGCTCGACAATGGCACAGGAAAATAATTTTCTTGGGTGGCGAAAGCTTATATAGGCCCTAGGGCCGATAGCCTAGTACCTACCTATGAACCTATAAAAATATTTAATAATAAATAAAGTTATTTAAAATATGTATACACTGAATAACTGATTCCAATAAACCACAGAGTTTCACACATAGTTATTATGAAAATAACACTGTAGAATAGGTTTTGCACTGATAGTAGAAAAATTCTAAATATATAATTATAGTTCCCTAACTATCTAGGGATTAACTGTCCTTGTCCAATCTAATTAACTCAGCAATGCAAGATGATACTTTTACTCCTGCTAGGCAGGATAAGAATTTATACCCACTCCACAGGCTGTTGTTTGGTTCTCAGCGACTGGGATAACAAGTCCTAGTATTATTGCTGAACAGCTCTGGAAAATTCTCAGTGATAACAACTGATATGAAAAGCAAAAACTAACTACTGAACAACAGCTGAGCAACTACAACAACTACTGAACTTTAACTGACTCAGAACCTGCTTTTATAGCAGAATTTTTTTAAAGTCACAAAAAGCTGTTATGAGAATTCTACTCTCTCATATCAGACTTTTAAAAGAAAAAAAAACAGCTGCTGTGGAGATTCTAATCTGAAGTTGTAAATCTTTATTCATACCTTACAGATAAGACCTTGGTTCCACCCTCGGAACTGAAATGGCCATTTCCCAGCTAGTGCAAGCCAAAATCTCTCAGCTAAGAACGTACTCACAATGCCTCTCTCCTAGATACTCCAGATCTCGTTTAACGTGTTCCTAGTCAGACATGTTTAGCCATCTCTCTCAAGCTATGTAGTAATTTGTTGTTTTTATGACAGTTTTTCTTCTGAATTTCAAAAATGTTAGTCAGCTTAGTCTTTTTTCACTGTTGCCTATAACCTAGGCCTATTTCATACCTTTTTTTTTTTGGTAATTTAAAATTTTACCTTTTTTGTCTGCCCCTCTCTACTGTATGTGACAGGCTTCCTTTACTGGTGTTATTCCTTAAAAAAAAATTTTTCTACAGGATAGTATTGTTTCTTTTACCATCTCAGACAAAGTTAAATTGGGTTTTAAACAGTGTGACAAGTGTGGACATAAGATGCCTAACTCAGATACATGTCTGTTGTGTCTACTATTTGGGCGTGGATCATTTAAAAGCTGATTGTGACATTTGTGCTGTTTTTTCTAATCAGACACTAGCAGAACATAAGAATAAACTTATTTTAAAATGTTTACTCAAGATACCTTTCACGGAGGCTCTATCTGTGTCGGAGGTCTCACCCCCTTCTAAGACCAAAAAATATAAGGAAAAAATAAAAAAAATATAAGGAAAAACTGAGTCACTCAGTCCTTGCATCTCCGTCAGTTAGGGAACCGATTCCATCCCATGCTTCACCAGCGCCCTCGGTGCAGACCTCTTTGGCACCAGGATCTGTGTCCTCTCCCTCAGTGCCAACCATGTTATTCACTCCTATCTCGGTTCCAAACACAGCAACACTGACTTCGGTGCTGTCTTTGGCTCCTACATAGGCTCCGATGACAGTTCATGCCTCGGCTCCATCCCGGTCCATGGTGCCAACAGCCTCCTCGGCTCCATGGGTTCCGATGACTGTACATATCTTGGCACCATCCCTGTCCATGGTGCTGACAGTTTCTTCAGCTCCATTGGCTCCAAAACCCAATTTCATGCCAAGGACTAGATATTCTCCTACTTACGGTCCTTTCTTGGGGCAGATTTTTAGTCCCTTTCTGGAAAGACCTGATTCCTCTTCTGCAGCCTCTTTTAGATCCACTAGGAGTATTTCTGAACTAGACCTAGTGTGGGTTGTAGACCAGCATCTGGTAGCTAGGGAATTGCCCATTCCAGCTAGACCTCCTGTCCCCCCCTGGCTTGGAGTCTTCTATCTCATCTTCCCATGTTTATCCCCCCCAGCTCCCACTTTGGTACATACTGTCTCAGCTCCGACAACAGTGCCTTTCCTGTCGGCACCCATCACCCTTGCAGGATCGGCTACAATGGAGCCAATGCTTTAATGGAGTGGTGCTTGGACTGTCTGCACATTCATACCTAATCTGGCACCTATTTTCTCATTGGCACCATCTACGTCCATGGTTCTGACAGTTCCCAGTTCTCTCATAACCCCTTAACTGGAATTAGTCTTGGGTGCTCCTTCTGCAGAGGTGATGGATAAAGGCCTTCACTCCAAAGGCTCACAACCAGACCCTAGGACACCAGTCTCAGAACCCCCTGTGAAGACAACCCCTTCACCGGAATCCTCTTCAGAAGATCCCACTGGAGAGAGACCCCAGAAGAAACTGTGCAAGAGGAAGCACCTTGACCCCCCGGAGGAATCTATCACAGAAGACACTGATTGTGATGAAGGGGAAGGGTCCTCATTATCTCCTAGGCAACGTTTCATTCGGAGACATTCTCAAAATCCTCAAACAGCGGGGGGAATGGAAGTCCTCTAACCCTTCTTCTGAGGAATTGGTGTTTTGGCAGGCCTTCCGTATCTGGCCATCTACTTCCTGGGTGACCCCACCAGCAGATGATCTAGTTAAGCTAATTGTGCAGCATACCTGGAAGGCCCTGGACAATGTAGAACCTGTCCCCTGGAGGCCTGACAAAATTTTATCTGCAACTGAATACCAGCCCCACTGGTCCAAAAAGGTGACACTTGACTCTATGGTCGTGGTGGTGACCACTAAGAGGGAATTGGCAGAAGATTGTTCCACTGTTCATCCTCCAAATAGGGAATCCCGGATCATAGACAGACTGGGGAAAATGACTTATGCTTCAGCGACCTTTGTCATTCGGTCATTGAATTATCTGGTGCACTTTACTCGACTCCAAAGAGAATTAGTTTCTGAAATGGCTTCCTCTTTGGTGGGGGTACTACCTGATGAGGTGTGTGACACTGTCACCTCATGGCTAGCTATCCTTGAATCCCTCTCAAACTCCGCAATGCATTTGATATCTCACACCACCGAGGGGGCAGCCCGAGTGTCTGCATCTGGTGTTGTCATGAGACGTAAAGCTTGGATGCAGTTGTGTGATTTTGCAGACCCTTGCACATAGTGAGAAAGATGGAAAGATCTTGTCTGCTGTGGGCATATGTTTTTCCATCCCCCAGAGACCCTACTCCAGGAACCAGAAGGGGGGAAAGATATAGTTCAAGAAATCCCAAGGATCCTTTCGTGACACTCATGGTGAGCAATCCCCCTGGGGCAGAGAGGGCTAGTCATATGAAAGATGTCCTTTTTGGGGTAGAGGGGGTCTGTGTAACCAGGGAGCCAGAGATTCTTTCTCCAACAGATGCTACCAGCGCTCCTGAGCAGCTGCCCAATTGCTTTCCTCTGGAAGTAGTCGGGGTTCATTTCTCTCTGCATCTACCAGCCTGGCATCTTATTACTACCGATGTTTGGGTGCAGAGAATAATATCTAGAGGCTGGCAAATACCCTTTGACCTAACTCCCAGACCCATCAAATGAATCCTCGATGTACCACCCAATCAGAGGGAATTAGCAGCTTTAGAAATAGAAAAACTGCTAAGAAAAAGGGTCATCCAACCAGTCCCAGCAGAACAGACAGGATCCGGGTTTTACTCGAGGTTCTTTTTACTGCCAAAAAAGATATGGGCCTGGGGACCAATCCTGGATCTCAGACTACTCAACAAATTTATCAGACCTCAAAAATTCTGGATGGTCACAGTACAGCCCATTCTTCCCTTCCTAGGGAGAGACAATTGGATGTGTTCTATAGACCTACAGGATGCGTACTACCATATAAAGATGGAACACCACTCCCAGAGGTTTCTCCGCTTCCGGCAGGGAACCAATCACTACCAGTTCAGGGCAGTGCCATTCAGTCTCTCAACAGCCACCTGAGTGTTCACTAAATGTATGGCAGTTGTGGTAGCTTATCTTCGACTACAAGGATTCCAGATGTTTCCCTATCTAGACGACTGGCTCCTTACTGCTCCGACCTGGAATCTCCTAGTTTGCAGCCTTTTTTACACTCGAGATCTTGCTCTCCACTTAAGGATTACTATCAACAAAGACAAATCTCAGATGTCTCCAACAAAGATACTGGAGTTTATTGCAGTGGTCTTCAACACAACATCCTGCCAAGCTTCTCTCCCCCCTCATAGGCTTTTGAAAATAAGACACCAAATTCAAGTCCTTCTGCCTCACACGTATGTACCAGCGTGTCTTGTACTGCAACTCTTGGGATCCAAGGCAGCTGCCATTACTTTGGTACCACTTTTGAGACTGCACATGAGAATCCTGCAGTGGCTCCTCTCCGCACAATGGTGATTGTTAACCCACCCACTCAACCACATGATATGCCTTACGAGCCATTGTAAGGAGGAAATGCAATGGTGGATGGAGGCACAAAAGAATCTTTGGTGGCGACCATTCTGTCTTCTCCAACCCATGGCCATGTGACCACAGATGCTTCTCTTTTGGGATGGGGGGTCATTTCCAGGGAAAGACTGTCCAAGGCACCTGCACCCCCCTCGAGGCCAACTTGTACATAAATGTCCTGGAACTGAGGGCAGTTTGCTTAGCATTGCAAGCGTTCCATGCATCCCTGCCTTCAAGGACCATTGCAATTCAGTCAGACAAAATGTCAGTTGTCTGGTATATCAACAAGCAAGGTGGAACCAGATCTTACCACCTGTGTCGGGAAGCCATGAGGATTTGGCGCTGGGCGATAGCTTCCAATCGCTTCCTTATAGCAACACATAATCCCGGGAGCTCCAACCTTATTGCGGGCAATCTGAGCAGGAACATCCTGATGCCTCACGAATGGTCCTTCAATCCTGTAATAACAGCTCGGATCATCCAGCATTGGGGCACTCCTTACTGTGACCTGTTTGCTTCCCCCCTGAATTACAAATGCAGGAGCTATTTTGCCTTGATTCCCCCTCAGGTGGAATCACAGATGGATGCTCTAACACATGATTGGCCCCATGGGTCTTCTGTATGCCTTTCCCCCATTTCCCCTCATCCCAAAATTTCTCCAGAAAGCTCAGAGGTTGAAAAGCAAAGTGATCCTCATTGCTCCCTACTGGCCACATAAAGTCTGATTACCTTTTCTATGGCCTCATATGATTTACAGCCCATGGATCCTGGATCATTCCGAGGACCTGTTATCCCATCCTCAGGGATTAATCCACCTGAGCCTGCACAGTCTCAAGCTCACAGCCTGGTTCCTCTACTTCCAATGATTGCCAGACTACCTGACATCCCATCTCCTATTCATGAAATTCTTCTGGCCTCACACAAACCTTCCACTAGAAAGGTTTATTCTAGTAAATGGGCTAGGTTTTCTATTTGGGCCAAAGATCAGAACTTAGACCCTTTCTCTATGCCTATTCAAAAGATTCTGCAATACCTGACTACTCTCCTGCATGCAGGAGCCTCATCTTCAATGATCACTGTACATTTAGCAGCTATTGCTAATTTTCATAATGGTCTGAAAAATTCTTTGATTACGTCACACCATCTATGCAAGATTTTTTTGAAGGGAGTATTACATGTTAAACCTGCAGTCAAGCCTCCCTTAGATCCCTGGGACTTGACTATGGTGTTTCAATCTCTTACAGGCTCTCCCTTTTAGCCTTTTGATTCATGTGACTTAAAATGTTTGTCTTGGAAAGCCATACTTCTAGTAGCACTCACCTCAGTGAGAAGAGTATCTGAGCTGCAGGCCTTGAGTGTCAAGAGTCCTCGCTTGATCTTCCACAGGGACAGGGTGTCCCTTCGTACTGACCCTTCCTTTTTGCCCAAGGTCATTTCTGTTTTTTTCCATTAATCAATCTACTGACCTGCCAGTTTTCTTCCCAAGGCATTCTAATAGAGGGGAGTACCTTTTGCACACCCTTGATATGCACCGACAGCTTCGCTGTTATTTGCACAGGACTAAATCTTTCAGGAAAACAAACCAATTGTTTGTGGCCTTTGCAGGACCCAAATTGGATAAACTTGTTTCCAAAGTGACCTTATCCTCTTGGCTTAGAAATGCCATTACCTTTATCTACCAACAGAATAAGCTACCCTTACCTTCCAGAATAAAAGCTCATTCTACCAGATCTATGGCTACCTCTGTAGCCTTACATTCCAGAGCCTCTATGGATGATATATGTGCAGCATCCACGTGGGCAAGACCTCATACCTTCATATCTCATTATGAATTGGATTTGGCCTCCAGAGGACGAGCATCTTTTGGTTCTATGGTGCTCAGGAATATCCTTCCTTAGGTCCACCCAGGACTCAAGTTGCTGGGGACTCGGTCTTATCTGTAAAGTATGAATAAAGATTTACAACTTCAGATAAAGAAGTTATGTCTTACCATAATGTTCCATCTGAGTTGTAGATCTTTATTCATTCTTTACATCTCGCCCTCCTTCCCTCTGCCTGGCCTCCTGGTGGATCTCATGTACTCCTGGTTAGGATATCTGCTAAGACAGAGCCTCCTACTTTTTCTATTACTACATCTTTACCTAGGGCAGGCAAACTCGATCTGGAGTAAATAGGAGAGGGGAATTGTGGGTAGGTTCTTAGCTGTGAGTTTTTGGCTTGCACAAGCTGGGAAATGGCCGTTTCAATTCCGAGGATGGCACTGAGGTCCTGTCTGTAAAGAATGAATAAAGATCTACAACTCAGATGCAACATTATGGTAAGACATAATTTCTTTTTCCTTTCAGCTCTGGCACACAGTGACATCACATCTAGGACAACTGGCATAACCTACACTCAGAATTCTTTTTAAAAAACATGTACATGTGGTCATCCAGAAAAACACTGCTTGACTCAAACATCTTACATAAATCAAAGTAATAATCAAAGAACATAAACTTATTTACAAAATTATAGCAAGGCATGATGGCATATATAACATAGGGTAATTTACAGTTATTTACAAGTATTTATAAAACGTCATTCAGTCATGCTTGCACCGATAACAATATCTAATATCTTCACACCTGGTATCTGGAACAGGTCCACCTTATTGTACCTCTTTTGCCTATTTTATGATCCATGTTTAAAATGTGGTCAATGTAATGCAGTGCAGGAGTTTGATCTGCTAAAATTATTGTGTTTGTTATATGCCAGCAGCTCATTGTCTTCTAATTGTACAAACATTTATATTTTCATAAAGGAAACATCAATTCTGGAAAATGGCTAAGGCAGGAAAAGCATAAAACTCAGGTGAGTTTTCACACACACACACACACACACACACACACACACACACGCACGCACGCACGCACGCACACACACACACACACACACACACAAGTTGAAGCTGAGAATGTAAAAAGCAAGGACGACATATCATATGCACTGTATCTTAGCTAAAAAGTATGATGCAATAAGGATGCTTGTTATGCTGCAAATGTGATGCAAAGTTTGAGATGGAAAATATTATCAAACATATTCCCATATACACAATTACTAGAACAGGCTCTGTATATTAATGTGAAAAGTGTGAAATCTGTACAAGTTGATTCCACGCTGACTTGCAATGAATTGTTCTAAATTTAGTACTTATTGCCAGGAAGAATGTTATGAAGCCAGAAGCAGAAACAAAAGGATGCTCACTAACTGAGTTGTTGTTAGAAGGAAAAGAAGATAAGATCACATAGAAAAAACAGATGTTAAAACTGAAGTGGATGACAGAACAAGCATATTAAATATATGACCAAAAGAACAATTACAGAATCATGAAGAAGGTTTGAAACATTGATTGTGTCAGAAGAGGTTAAATGTCATGTGTAAACTACTACCATGCTTAATGCCAGCCTTTTCTGGAGAAGATTACTGAGATAGCTGATTATATGCAGCTCAATGACTTCTTAAAGGAACATGATGCTTGTAATCCATTTCGGTCTGCATTTTCCGTGAGGCATTGCACTGAGACTGCCCTCAAGAAGGTAAGGCAGGATTTTGTGATGGCGACACATCAGTCTTATTACTTATTTTTTGACCATTTTCATCTTTTTTTTTTTTTTTGTAGCATTTTGCATATGTGACAATGGTTTTCTTCTGCAGCTTCTTCAGCCTTATTGTGAGATCTCTGGTATTGTCCCTGACAGACTTAACTACCAGCACTGTGAAGCAGATTCAGAGAACAGCAACTGAGGTTATCGCCTTATTATTCTACCCTCTTACTTATGGATTACTTCAGAGATTTATATTGTATTGTTATTTTTACCAGTCTTCACTAATACCTAAATCATTTTACTAACATCTCTCAGCTATTATATTATTTTGTGATACTGCACTCCTATATCTATACTTCCAATGTAAACCTAATGATAACTGTTTTACACAGAAACTCTTAACTACAATATTAATATTTTTCTGCCCTATTTCCTTCTCTCAACTTCATTTCTTTGAATTTTTAAGAACTAATCGCATGATCTATTATCTGTCTGTCAAACCCACTAATACAAGTCTTCAAAAACTCAGCGATCAACAGATTATCTCCCCAATTCACTATCCTTCCATGCAGGACTATTTTAGCCCTGCACGAAAGCAGCCGTTTAGGAGCAGGACAGCAGCATGCCATGCATATCAATGAAGGGGAGCTGCCTGAGCTCCTAAACGGACATGGAGCATGTACAAGTGCAGGGGGCATGTCTGAGAGCTGAGTTCTCAGAATATACACGCCACTGCAATCAAAAACAGCAGTTTAGGAATAAGAATGAGCGAGACCACTCATAGGTGTATGCATACCCCCAGCAACATCCCCCCAAGTTTATAAGAGCAATTAGTTAAAACACATGAAAACATGAAATATAAAGAAGCCTTTTTTTATGAAACAGACAACATTTAACCGTAGGTGCGTGGGTTTGCCCATTGCTTAGCTACGTTTAATGCAGCTTATATGGCACAAGAGGATAAAAAGCAGGATATATGCAAATGAAGCAGTACTGCAATAGTGTAATGGGCAGAGCATTCACCTTATAAGCAGTCATTCCAAGTTCGAATCCCACTCCAGTACATTCTATTTTCCATGTCAAATCACTATATGACCAATATTTTTTGTTGCATAACTTACTAAACAACATATATTTGTGAACTGGGAGTACTGCATTAAATGCAGATGTGAGGTGTCATTGTCATAATGTTGTAAAATCCACAGATAATTACAAGTGCCCCATACAGTATGTGTACACAGGAATCAGGGATACAAATCAAAGGTACAATATGTAATGAATGATAAATCCATAGCGTTGCCGAATCTACCACCTTCCCAAGAACCATTTGACATTAGTTAGTGCAGTGGTAAGCGGGAGTAAGCACTATTAAGCAAGCGTAAGCATACTTAAGCAGTAGTATGCGGGTTTAAGCCTGTTTGCATGGGGGTAAGCAATGCACACAGGTTAAGCAATATTGAAGCTAACTCTCTGTAAACATATTTACTGAAGATTAGCATTGCTTACCTTCGTGCAAACCCATACGAACCTGCTTACAATTGTTTAAAAGTGCCTTAATCACTCTGTATGCAACAGCCGCTATTCTGGCCAGAAACAAAATAAACAGCCCTTGGAGATCTTGAACCCAAGACCCTATACACTTTAGTCACAGCAGTTAACCACTAAGCCATCACTGCAATAGATAAGACTGAGGTATCACGAAACAGATCCTCACTATAGGAATATTAAACTTAACATGTGAGAGGAATGTAAATTCAGTTTTATGTTGTATAACCTACTACATAATATAAATATGTGAACTGGAGTACTGCATTAAGTCCAGATGTGAGGTTTCATTGTGATAAAGTGTTGAAATCCCATAATAAACACAAGGGCCCCATACAGTGTACGTACACATTAATCATGGATACCAAACACATATATAATGTAATGAATAATAAATCAATGCCAAACAGCAAATAGTATGCAAATTAAAATTTAAGCAATGCTAAGCTTTGCACAGCCCTACTTACTAGGTGTAAGCAATGTGTAGGCCAGCTAAATCAGTTTTCTCATTGGTATACCCCTTTAAGCAATGCCAACCTTAGGTAAGCAGGTTTGCTCATAGCTTAGCATTTTCAAAACCATCCAATCATGGCAAAGTGCAGGAAATCAACCCTATTTAAACCCCACAGGCAGGAACACATCTCATAACTGTTTGCAGCTTCCTCCTGTAGGCACTATGACTGGTATTGGAGAGGGTGTGCACTTCTGGGTGCAGCACTGAGGCATCCAGGAGTCCAGAGTCATGGCAGGACTCCTTTTGAAAGACAATAACCAGAGACTGCTACACGGCCAGTATCAGGGTTCCCAATGCAAAGCGGAAGCCTGGGACCATCTCTCCTGTGACCTCACCAGTGCCACTGGCATACCCCAAACTGGTGAGCAGGTCAGGCATCACTATACTGACATGAAGTGGAGAAAGGGGGATCTCTTGGATCAGTGGATCCAAGAGGCTAGGAGGACAAGAGATGTCCCAGCCATGTGTAAATATCAGTCCACTACCTGTTTAATAGTTGCCAGCTCATATATATTATGGATAGGTATGGCTAAATATTCCTCTTAGGCCTTTAACAGTGGCAGATGAGCAGGCTGCAAACCAGGAAGCCCATGCCTGTAGAGTGCAGCGGTTGCGACGCAAGGCAGGTTAGTAATACTCTTGCATGTACTGTCATAGGAAATAAATCTAAAAGTAATAGTAAGTTAATTGCCTATATAAAACCTGTACTGTTTAAGGCATGTACTGCATACACCAGTGAATATGGCAGGAAGAGTCACATATAGGTTGTATGTAAATAAATGCATAATAGCCTGACAATAAAAGTCTAACTGCTGGACTGTATGTTTGTACTCTGGTATCATATGGTAATGTAGAGTTGCAATAGTACTGTTGTATTAAGCACTGTTATCCACACTGTGCTACATAAATAAAATGTGTAGGAATGTCTGTATATGACTGTTGTAATCCAAAGAGGCCATATAGTACAACTGAGAAATACTTAAACAGAAAACAGTGAAAAGACAGACAACATAATCCAAATAGCGCACTCAACTGAGATGTGAACTGTTGTATTTTTAGCACACACAGCTATGGTTTGAATCCTGGGTGTGGTAGTAGGCTGTATGCAGAATTGCACCTCACAACTGTATAGATGTGTCCAGAATGTCCAGTAAATTGGCCTATATCTGCTGCCTGTCACCCTGTCCCCCTTACAAATCAGTGGGATGATCCCAGACATTTAGGCAGCAAATAAGAAATACAACTGATTGTCAGACATCTAAAGGAGAAAACCTGTCAGTCTAGCAACTCCCCAAAATGTTATGAGAGTAATAAGCCAAGTATGTCCCATCTCCACCCCATGTTGTCAAGCTGTGACCGGAGTGTGTGCTGTAACAGAGTGAGACATATGTGCATAATACTAATGTGGAATGTTGTAATATGTGTGGCAACATTCAGGTAGGGCTAACAAACATTGCCCCCACAGGTCTGTCAGATACGAAAACTTTGCTTAGAAAGAAAAGATTGATATCCTGTACTGGTACTGTTTACTCCAGTTGTGTATGGCATTGTTACTGTTACAGTTGCTCTGAATAATAAGGTATTACTCATCACTGTCACCCACACTGTGCTACATAATAAAACTGTCTAGGAAATCCCATATAAGAGTGTTATAATTATAAGGTCAGATTGTAAATCCACAGGAGAAGTATAGACAGAAATCAGACAAGATATACAAAGCAATATTTATTTAGCATGCTGAACTGTGATGGACACTGTTTTATTTTTAGCAGACAAAGCCATGGCTGGAATCCTGGGAGTGGTAGTAAACTGTATGCAGAATCATACTCCACAAGTGTACAGAATTGTCCAGAATGTCCAGTTAATCGGCCCATATCTGCCGGCTGTTACCCTGTCCCCTGGCATATCAGTGTGTAATCTCTGACATGTAAGCAACATTTCATGTCATATAATTGACTGTCAGGCCTGTACATATTTGGAAAATGTCAATGAAAACAAACCTGACATTGTACAATTCACCAAAGGTTTAAGAGGGCAATAGTCAAAATATGTCCCGGTTCACCTGCATGTGGTCAAGACATGCCCAGAGTGTGTGCAATAAGAGATGGACAGGTATGTGCATAACATCAACCTGAAATCTGGGAATATGTGTAGAAACAGGTAGTGTTAACAAACAATAACTTCAGAGGTATATCAGGTAAGAGGTGTATACTGCAGGTAAAACTCAGTTCATGTATATAGTTGTCTATATCCATACCACTGTCCAAACTAAGGCCGTAAGCTAGTGTACTAATACCTGTAAGCTACAGTTCACAGCACTGACTAGGAAAGTAATGAGAACTACAGGAATATACCAGTTGTTAACAGTGGTGGCTGGTGACTTCAAATTAAAGGGGGGCTGCAGGAGACAACTGAATGGGTGGGGCCACTGGGAAGGGGTGTGACCAACTGGAAAGGGGTGGAGCTATGCTCAAAACCACAACAACTGGAACTTTAATTAAATAAGCTGCCCTGGGTGCCCAACCATCATTACAAGAGTCCAATCAAGACAAAAATGAAGCGAAGAAGAAAAAATATTTCAATGCATTGGCTACATGACAACTTATTTAATATCTAGATGGAAACACAAAGGTTGTGAGGCATGAAGAAATAAATTGCTTTTTAAATACATTACTAGAATGCCAGTCAAAATCAAGTATAAAAAAAACAAGTACCACTCAGCTCAAACCACTTCTCCTTGCACTGCAGTTCTAATTATAATTTATATTCAGCTTTATAAAATTACCAAGTAACATGCTGATAGTAGCAATCTCTGTGATACCCCCACTTGTAAAAATGTTTCTTATCCAAAAAGGACCTGCTGCCTGACAACAACTATCTACTTGTTTCACGGGGAACACATGATCAAAGTATAAAATTAACAGCGAACAAGAAACAAGCTCAAGATAAATTGCTTAAAGGATTACTGCACATGTTATGGACCACACATGATAGATTGGTATTCTGTTTAGTTTACGGGTAAAGCCTGCAAAGATAACTGCAAGTCTCCAACAAATGTAATGATCTTCTGAAAATACTGTAATCCTGTCCTTTATTACTAATACTGTCATATTCATTTCAATACCTAAGGCTCATACGTTATCTAGTTATGTAAATATTCTCTGCATGGCAACAATGAAACAGCTTTCAATGTTGGTAATTCTTTAACAGTATGCTTATTGAAGCTTACTTGCATCTTACAATCTCCAAAAAGCTTACCTGATGGTTATTAAAGCATTGCTACTTTAATACAGAGCAACAGGGCACTGCAACAGCATGCATTTTCTGAATAATAAGAAGCATAAATTAATAGTATAAAATATGACAGAAAAATAGAACATTCTGCAAAATCAAGGACAGATGAAAACCCACAGTCGTACTTGTGGTCTACCTTGGATGGGGGAATACTCTGCACGCTTACACTGCATAACTGCTCCTTGCCTTGCTTGGACACATCCAGAGCCACTACAATGGGGAGTGGGGTGCAACAAGTAGGTCACAGTTTTAAATGTCTCTGGCTGACAGTGATGGCTCTGACACTCATACCTCTCAACCACAGAGCAAGAAATCTGGAAAAAGCCATACATAGAAGTGAGACACAGGCCCAAAAAATGAAGACAGTTTTTAAATATTGCTCTTATAAACTTAGAAATATAATAGAATAGTAGTAGGTCTTGCATTAGTATGAATTTTTGAAGGGTATGAAATCTGAAACTCAAATGTCTGCCATTATTTTCTAACTTCAATCTTTAATGATTTGCTACTAATTTGCCAGAAAAAATAAAATTTTATGAAAAAAAGACCAAAAATGTTATGAAAAAATATAAAACTGCCATACAATACAGCTGGGAACCTGTCAAAGAAGGGACACCTTTTTAAAATTAGTACTGTTAACTTGAGCAGCTGACAAAATAAGAGCATCTAAAGGCATTTCTGAAATAAAAGTAATCTATAACTCTGATCATTACAGTTATTTATAATTGTAAACCTGCCACATTTTCTTCCAAAATTGCCATTTTGCAGAGGGATTATTAGGGGGAGAGCAACATTTTGAGCCAAAATTGGGGACAATTGAGAGGTTTGGATATTCCTAATTCTATAAAGCGATTTATTTGCATGTACCTCTCAACCTCTTAATGCAGGAAATCTGGACAAGGTCAAATATATTGGGGGAACATACAAACAGTACTATAAATTGCTCTTGTATAAACTTAAGACAGTTGATAGAATAACAGGTCTTGCTTTAGCATACATTTTTCTGAAAGTTATGACGTCTGAAACTCAGTGGCTGTCATTATTTAGTGACTTCATTCCTAAATGATTTGGCAGAAAACCACAAATTTTATGACGAACAAACCAAAAATAAGAAGCAAAAATCTATTCATTCTTCAAAATTCTGGACAGTTGAGAGGTATAGTTCAGCCAGGGCTGTCTGAGTTTGCTGCACTTCTCCCCTCACAAAATCATGGTTGAATGGTGCATTCCCCCTGCATCCATTCCAATGTCCAATTCCTTGGTTATTCGCCCCATTTGCCATAAACACTGTAATGTGCATACTGCTTTACTTCTGCGATGATATGGATTTCATTTGAAAGTTTTATTTTATATTTTACAGCATAAACCCTAACAGATATCTGCTAAACAAAGCAATGCAGTCTTGCAATGAAAATAGACTTAGCATTAAAACTTTTCTGCCCTTGAAACTCACATTCATTGAAACAGCATTGAAACTCACATTCAAAGAAAATACTTTTTGCCAGTGGCAGATAAAGATTAATTTTGGGCTGTTTTCAAATCATAGGCTCCTTGAACACGAAACAAACACATGCTCTTTGATATGCCTTCCTGACTGTATTAAATTATATTCCTTGAACAATACAATACAGTTGTTAGAGGGCATTTTAAATTTATTGTTTTAAACATTTTCCAGTAAACAATTAAACAAAATGCATGCACCAATAATGACAAAACTGCCCAATTCAGAACATTTCCATCATAAAAGTCTACTCAAACTTCTACAGTCCACCAGTGTCAGTAAATATGCACGATCTCTGAAGAAATAAAAGTCATCTAAATAATTCCTCATTAAAGAAATCTGTTAACTAATGAAGAGGATACTGCTAGCAAACAACTTTATATGTCATTGTTTCATCTACAAATAAAGTGCCTGTTGCCCATGAGAAATAAATTGCCTATGTTGCATTAAAAAATGATAAGCTAGTAATATCGCAATAGGGAATGGATGGCAAACTGATAACAGGTTCATAGTTACTAGGTATCTTCACCAAAGAGGACTGCAGTATCCATCCCCTTTTCAACAGAGTACAGTATCAGCAATGCATCTACCTATTGTGGGAGTAGAACCCACAGCCTTCTGCATCAAAAGCAAGTACACTACCTGTTGTGCTATTAACAATGCAAACAAACTCAGCAAAAGCAGCACTGAACTTTTATTCCCCTGCAGCTCTCAGCTCCTAGTAAAATTTATTTGACACTCAGCTGTATCTCTGAACTTTGCAGCACAAGAAATCTGGAAAAAGCCACAATTTATTTGGGGGGGGGGGCAAAAGACCAAAAAACAGGGACACATTTTAAACATTGCTTGTATAATGTTGGAAAGTTGCTAGAAAAAAATGCTGTGTTACCACCATACATTTCACTGCCAAATATTGAACCCAGGACCCTGTACAAAACAGTCAGAGCAACATACCACTATGCCAAATTATCTATTTTATGAAAGAAAGGAAGACTGAAACTTAAATGGTTACCATTTAGTAAATTCAGTTCTCACAATAGCTGTCAACATCTTAGCACAAAACACCTGAACAAAGCCAATAATGGGGGAATACAGCCCCCAAACATATTCAGTGAGTTCAGTTATCACCATAGCTCTCAACCTTGGCACAAAAAACCCGGACAAAGCCAATAATGGGGGAATACAGTCAAAAAAATAGGGACAAGTATCCATTGAGAACACCAGAGCAAACCAGCACGAACACAGGAAGAACATGCAGAATCCATACAGAATGCACCCCAGCCAAGAATCAAACCAGAAATCCTATAGCTGTCAGGCAACAATGCTGCCACTGCACCACTGCACTACTGGTTGAGTTAAGTACCAAAAATACAGAAACCACAGATTTTATGAGGAACAGAACAGAACAAATATGAGGCAAAAATCTGAAAATGTTTTACAAATGGTGGTGGGTAGGGAATTCAGGCTCTTGTCACTTGGGCCCAAGGTACAGGATTCAAGCCCTATTCTCTACCCACCACCATGTAGCAACTGGAGCATTTCACACACACACACACACACACACACACACACACACACACACACACACACACACACACACACACACACACACTACCTGCAGATCCTGTCTCTGTCCTACAAAACGGCCTGTACACACACCCTACATGCAGATCCTGTCCCTGTCCTCCATAACAGCCCATGCATGCTGTTGGGTCTCCTGCAAGAGGTGAGTAGGCTGGAGCCTCCTGCTGTTGGGTCCATGTGAGATGTGAGTAGATTGGTGCCTCCAGCCTGTGGGTGATGCAGTCCAGTGACCTTGCAGTCATCACCACACAGACCTCTGGGCTGGAAGGGCAGACTTTCCTGCTTTCCCTGTCCAGACTGCCTAACTGAGCAGTCTGGAGTTCAGGAATGCAGCATGCATGTGTGCATGGAGTACTAGTCTGCCTAACACAGCAGTCAGGAACTAAGCACGCATGTGTGGAGTCCGGGACTACTGGTGATTTTTTTTTATTTTATTTTATATGTTCTACATTGGGGAGAATTTATTTTATTCATTTTACAGGTGGGGGGGCTGCAGTCCTGCAGTCATATAGCATGAGCCGACCCTGATTGTTAATTGACACCCCCCCACCATATCTGAAACAATAAACTAAATACACATCTCAATCGGTATGTGCTGCATTAAATCTACTGTTGAGAGATGTGTCCTATTGTTTGATAAATATTTAAATTTGTTTCTATACATGTGCCATGTTAAAATACTCCCACATTGGTAGCATGCTTCCATCAATGTACTTGCATGCTGTTGTAATGGCCACTGTGGTTCCATATATGCATGTGTTCTGTTTGCTCTGTGACTGTTCCATATCTGGTGTTTTGGGTTAATGGTAGTATCTTTGCATCCTGTTACACCTAATCCTGGAATGTGTTGACTATTACTAACTCACATATGCTGTAAAATTGAAGCACCATAGCACGTTTGGGAAGGACGGTCCCAGAGGACCCACCTGTCCCACCTCAGCTGGCCATGGCGCCGGGCACCAGCACATCTGGGGCCCACCCCAGGATCTCCTCATTCACTGGTCCTGCACCAAATTCGGGTGGAACCGCCTCAGTGGATGGGGCCCCCATGGGAGTGGGCGTGGACAGGACACTGTCACCCATCGCCAGGTCAGGGGTGTGGTGCATAGCGAGAAGTGCAGGGAGTTTAGAAATCTGCTACACCAGCTTGAGGGCCGCATGTCACAACTAGAGGGTTGGCCTGTCCCTCTTACTCAGCCCCCAGAACAGCCACCTTCAGGGCTGTGAAGGTGCAGTGGTGACTACCCATGGGTGGGGACATCAGTCCCACTGTTTAAACTAGGGGGCACATGGGCTTCCGATTTCCAAACACCCCTCCCCATCAAGGTATTTACCCCCATATGTGTCATATACCACCCCTGTATGCTGTCATGTCTGTCTTGTCTGTTATCCTACCCAACCTACCAAATATACCTACTCTCCCTCCCCAACATCCGACTCTCACCTGAAAAAAAGGGCAATCTGTTCCCGAAAAAAAAAAATCTTGCCCCATACATAGCTGTCCATTTTGCACACGTGTCCACTGGACACATGTAATCTGGTCAAACCGGCTTCACAACATATTATTGTTGTCCTCACCCCTCTGTCAGGGGTTTGAGTGTCCAAATCTATCTCCAAATTCAGTGTATATGCCCAGCTGTTGCTGTAGAAGAAATGGGCATCTATAGAACTTCCCTAAACCCATCCTGCACATCCCAAGCTATTTTCCCTACTGTCTTTCCCCTCTTTGTGCCCCTTTTTCACCACTTTCCTATCAACCCTTTTCCATTTCTTTGAAAAAAATTAGCTTGAGGATAAGCAGGTGTAAGCACTTTTAAGCAGCAGTAAGTGGGTTTAACCTTGATTGCGCAGGGTAAGCAATGCCTAAACAGGTTAAGTAATTCAGAAGCTAAATCAGTATAAGAAACTGTAACCAGAAGTTAGCAGTGCTTACCTCCAGGCAAACCCACTTACAATTGCTTAAAAGAGCCTTAATCACTCTGTATCCAATGACCCTTGTTCTGCCCAGCAACAAAATAAACAGCTTCAGTAAGGCTTGAACCCAGGACCCTGCACACCACAACCAAAGTGATTTACCACTAAGCTATGTCAGATATACATAACCCTGATGTTTTCACAAACATATCATCCAGCATAGTCATTCAACAGTGCAGGAAATGTAATAATACATGTAGATGTGTGTGTGTGTGTGTGTGTGTGTGTGTGTGTGTGTGTGTGTGTGTGTGTGTGTGTGTGTGTGTGTGTCTGTGTGCAAATGTGTGTGTGTGTGTGTATTTAAATATATATCTATATATATATATATATATATATATATATATATATATATATATATATATATATATATATATATATATATATATATATATATATATATATATATATATATATATCTGCATACATCTATAGATATATGTCTACATGTATATATATATATATATATATATATATATATATATATATATATAAATATATATATATATATATATATATATATATATATATATATACAGAGAGAGAGAGAGAACAATATATATATATATATATATATATATATATATATATATATATATATATATATATATATAAATATATATATATATATATATATATATATATATATATGTGTGTATATATATAATTGTGTGTTTGTATATATACAGATATCTATAGATATAAAAGAGAACATGACAAATACATATATGACCAAAGGCACCGTCAATGGGGGTGAGGGGGCCTAAGCTAAATATGTCTTATAAGTATTGATATCACCCCCTCCCTCACAGTGAAACAGATCTGCCCTGCAATACAATACCAACTGTTGCAAGTGCCATACCCAGGACTTGATCCAACATGGGCACAAGACGTTAAAAGTAATCCATCCCACCTGTATGATGTCAGGCTGGTATCAATAACTTATCATGCAGTACAGTTTGGCTACCATAGGGAATGTACAATGTGGAAGCAATAAACATCAAAGACACATATACACACATACATATATGCAGATACACACACACACACACACACACACACACATATATATATATATATATATATATATATATATATATATACATATATATATATATATATATATATATATATATATATATATATATACATGTAACTACACATACACAGACAGAGATATGTATAGGAAGATACATATTTAGAGGGTGCACACCATACTGAACAGTCAGTATTCCTACAGTTGCCACCTTATCAAATGGACAGTGTATGAGTCACCCATATAAAAGACAATTGTTGCCCGAAACATATACCCGCAGAGAAGTAAAGGATATAACACCGCACACAGGTTTGCATACATAAGAAAGTTTTATTTGTGTACTATTACAGTTGTATATGCCATGCCATATAGCTGTTTACACTTTGAAATACATACAAACAGATTAATGCAACTCTCAAATAGATCCTTTAATACAGTAATCCAAAAAGAAAATAACATATGTTGCTGTCCAGGCCAAGGCCTTCAAGTAGTACAACAATAAAGACAGACTGGGCCACAGGATAAGAATCAATCAACTGTACGTAATGCAGATGTATAGTCCAGTGGACTCTAACTCCACTCTGTATGCAATCCCTAGGGGGGAAAAGACCTCAGATGACACAATGGGATGTATCTGTTACATAAAAAGGCATAACTGAAACCATCACAATCACACTGACAAACAGAACAGTCTGTATGGCAGTAAGCAGTAGGCCAGCATTTTCCCAAGGTGAACTGTATGGTAATGTACATCCATATACCTTAAGGCAGCTTACTCCTGATATCCCTTACATGTTGTAACAGCCTAGGTTATTTATGGGCATACCCCCCATAGACTGACTTACAGGGGCATATAACACTGTTACATACACTGACCTCTGGACTGCAGAAGGGCACACATGTTTTGTGCAGATGAAGCCCACATACATATGGACCCAACCACACAATATGTGTGGGGGCCACAACAGCACTGGAATGATGGCAGGAATGGCAGCATGACATAATCACAGGTCACTACATAACAACCCCTGACTGCATGTTATATGGACAAAGCCTAGTATGTTATTGGAGGACAGAGGTCGGAACACAGGCCCATTTGTGAAATAGTGTTGTCATATACTGTGCAAGTTGCTGGTGTTACAGGATAGTCTGCTACATACCCTTAGTCAGGAATATGAAGTCAGAAACACAAATGGATGTAGCCATGTACTAATAGCACTCAACACACACACTGCCAGTGATATAACTGACACAAGACCTGTGTGGTGGACAGACAAAACATAACAGGCACACCTCTGGCCATCATGTGGATAGGCACACAGTTGAGAGCTATGCAGACAGACTGCATTCCATGTTAAACTAATATGTGCATACAAACCCTATAACACTGGTGCTATACAATGCATATAACAACACTACTCACACTCTGTCTGTAGTTCTGGAACCTTATACAAATATGTAGCTGGCCTGAGTCAGCAAGTTCTCTTGTAAGAGGTATTGCTACCTTCTGTCTGTAACACTGCTGCCCACACACAGGAAGGATGTCCACCATACAGGAAAGGTAAAGGGACCTCACCCATGTGATGTAGAGATTTATAGTAGTGGGTTGCCATGACAGTGGTAATTGGAAGTACTACACAGCATGCTGCATGCAGGTTGCAAGTGGAGGACATTGATTGGTGCAGAGGCCATCACCTGATCATGTACATCACCTACAAAAGCCATGCTGCAATCTATCCAAAGCAGCTCAATCCATCTACTGGAGAGAGAGAGAGAGAGAGAGAGAGAGTAACAAACAAAAAAACAAACAAACAAACCATAGGTCTCCACCTCTTAAAAGGCCAATGTGGAACACAGACCTTAACAATGTATGACAAATGGTCAAAATGTGGAACACCCTATTTTTGCAATGTGCGAAACATGCCATTGCCTTGAAGCATGGTAGAACATCTGTAAAATTCAATAAGACACTTCTCAGTTCCAAAACCTTTGTTTTATAATCTGCAATACCATATCCACACCATAAGTAAATGAAACAGCACTTTACAAAAATAAAATTCACATTTACTACATTTTCTAAACCAACATTACAAGTCACACAGATGATTTTTGTTAGACCAAGTTAAACAGCATCCTGTCTACTTTAAAGCATCTCATTAGTATAAATAACTCACTTTTGATATCCATCCTGACATACCTCTCATAAATATATATATTATATATATATATATATATATATATATATATATATATATATATATATATATATATATATATATAAATATATATATATATATATATATATATATATATATATATATATAGATCTACACACACACATATATATATATTTATATATGTGGATGTCTACATATATAGAAACACACACACACATATGTATATGTATTTATTTATTTATTTATTTATTTATTTGCAGTTGGTTTACCAGGATAGTCCATTGGGCCAAAAGAACCCATTTTCAATGGAGTCCTGGGGAGAAAAGCTCCAATATAGACAAAATTGGGTACATACAATAACTACAAGATAATTATACAGAGTAGAGATAAAACCTTAATACATTTAGGCTTAAATTTGAGAAACATTCAAAAAAATGTGGAGAAAATCTCCGATATAGACAAAATTAGGTATGTGCAGTAACTACAAGATAATTATACAGAGTAGAGATAAAACATTAATACATTTAGGCTTAAATTTGAGAAACATTCAAAAAATAACAACAGTATTGAGATATGCCTTCAGAGAAGTTGTTGAGGAAGAAACACAATATTTCATTATTGAGTAACTATTGTGAGGGAACATAAGCTTTAATAGGATGAGTTATGTGTCATAAGTGTGAGGGGGATGGAATATTATAGATCTATGAGGGGAGGGAGCAAGAACAATCCCATTGGGATCATAGATATATATGAAGTGATTTTTTGAACATGAATTTGTTAGTGATAGTACGAATGGATGGAGGAAGTGAGTTCCAGAGACGGGCAAGGTTAAAAGATAGTAAGTGTTTGCCTGGGGGATGACATGGTTTGTGTACTACTAGTAGGTTTTGATTGTTAGACCTTAGGACTCTGTTTGGTAGGTGCATTTTGAAGGCAGAAGACAGGGAGGGACAAAGAGAGGGGCTGAGAATGAGCTTATGAGCGAAAGTCAGCTGAATATATGTAAGCTGATTTGGTAATTCAAGCCAATTTAATTTTTGAAGAGAAGAACAATGGTGGGTAGAGGACCTGTGGCTGTTGGCTTAATTTGGCTATTTTGTTATAGCAAGAAGAAAGTTGTTTTTTTAGGGAGGCCTGAAGATTAGTCAGTAATGGAGCCCCATAGAGAAGGGAGGGGATGAGAAAAGAGGAAGCGAGTGTAATTTTGGAGGAGCTTGTAAGGTATTGGTTCTGACGGTAGAGCATACCTAGTTTCTGATGGTTTTTTTTAATATTTAGTAGTAGATGGGAAGTGTAACTAAGCCGATTGTCAATTAGTACACCTAGTAGCTTAGTTTCAGACACTAGTTCTAGGGGTGAGTTATTTAGGCTGGTAATTGAGAAGGAGTTGGTGTTAAAGGAGGTAGATTTGGAAGGTGAATACCATAAGTTTTGTTTTGGAGGCATTGAGTGCTAAGTGGTTTATTTTCATCCAATGTTCAGTTATTGAAAAGGCTTGCTGAGTAAGTTTTGGAGCAGAGAGGGGGAGGTGGCAGAGCAGATAATGGTGGAATCATCTGCATATTGGATGATGTTTGCAAATGGGATAGATTTATGAAAGTCATTGACAAATATATTGAAGAGGAGGGGGCCAAGAATAGATCCTTGGGGAACTCCAGTGGGGGTACTAAGGAATGGGGAAGTGGCCTTCTTCCATATAACTGCTTGGTGTCTATTTGACAGATAGCTAGAAAACCAATTTATGGAAGAGGGAGAGAGGTTAAGTTTTGACAGTTTAGTTAAAAGCAGATTGTGTGAGATGGTGTCAAAGGCCTTGGATAGGTCAAGAAGTAGGGTAGAGACAATATGGCCAGAATCACGTGCAATAGTGACAGTCTCAAGAAAGGATAAGAGGGCAGTCATAGTACTGTGGTTTGGCCTGAATCCATGTTGAGTTGGGGTTAGCAGGTTGTTATCTAACAGATGTGGCAAGAGTTGGAGGTGAATACATTTTTCCAGAAGTTTAGAAATGGGGGATAGAATAGCAATAGGATGAAAATTATTGACGTTGCAATTGTTGCCTCCTTTATGCAGGGGGATAATGAATGCTTGCTTCCACAGTTGAGGCACAGTACATTCATGGATGGAACGGTTTATTAGAATGTTAATGGGATAGGCAATGGCATCTGCAGCTATGTGTAGGAAATAAGAGGGAATGTTATCAGGGGCATTAGTACATGGCTTTATTTTCTGGAGGAGTTTCTTAATAGTGGTAGTAGATACAGGTTTTAAAGTGAATAGAGAGGGAAGAAGAGAGGGAGAATTTGAGGAGGGTTCAGTTGGCGGGGAAATAAGAGTAGTGGAAGAGATGGAAGATGGATATGTATATAAATAGATGTCCCCTATAGTTGCATCACAGTGCTGCATGCTATGTGTGAGGGAACATCACACATATCAATGCACCCATATATATATATATATATATATATATATATATATATATATATATATATATATATATATATATATATATATATATACAGCAGTAAGTGTGTGCAACATGGACGGTTATGTCCCATGTGAACCCCTTGTTGAGACCACCTTTCCCTTGTCTGTAAAAATGGGAATGGGAATCTGGGGAAGGATAGCAGGTATATTTGTGGAGGTGAGTTAGGTTGGTAGATAGAGAAGACAGCCTACAGGGGTGGTATATGACACATGTGGTGGGTAAACACTCTGGATGGTGGGTGTTGTCTGTGATGTGCCAGTCACAACACCAGCTTCACGTCCCTGAAGGTGCTTGGGCTGGAGGCTGAGTAGGATGAGAATGTGGACCCTGTGATTGTGTACTGTGGTCCTCAAGGTGCTGTAGCACATCCCCCAAGTCACTGTGGAGCTCCCTATGCAACAGCCCCTGGACCTGTCCTTGAGTGACAGGATCATGTCTCTGTGTGCCCCTGGGGTGGGGACACCATTACCTGAGGTGGCTCCACCTGAAGTTAGTGCAGGACCAGTAGATGTGGAGGCCCTAGGGTGGGTCCCACATGTGATGTGGCCAGATGAGGTGGGAGAGGTGGTTCTGCTGGCAACTGTTCCCTAAACATGCTATTGTGTCACTGTTATAGAACATACGTTGGTAGTAATAGTCCACACAGTCTCGGATCATGTCCAGCAGCATGCATAGATATTCCCAATAACACATAATGACAGATGAGCAGCAATCACATAGCAAACAGACCATATGCATATATGGAACCATAGTGGCCCTTACAATGGCATGCAGGTGACATTGTCCATAACAGGCCAGCAGTGATAGTGTCCCCACAGAGAACATGGCTACAAACACATAGCACAAAGCATGGTACAATCCGATAAATGTCCCAATGGTAGGTAAGCTGTAGCCATACCTACTGAGTAGTGTGAACAGTTTGTTGTCACAAATATGGTGGTGGGGGGGACAGAGATGTGTATTAAGAACTATGGTAACCATGCTCTATGAGTTGCTCAGACCTGTTTCCATCTTTATGACTTTCAGGCAAGATGTCACATGGCTGGTTACCGGTATATTCAGCGGACGAAAATGAGGTCATGATCAACCACCTGGTACAACACTGCCAGGTGCTGTTTGGAAGGACAGCCCAAGAGCAACAGGAGTGGACTGCCCTGTGGAATGATCTAGTCTACAGGGTCGATGTTGTCAGCCTGCATAACCGCAGTTATGAGCAGGACCAGCATCGCTGCAGCGACCTGCTTTGCATTGCCCGACGGCATGCTGTTGCAGTCCGGGGGGATCACCTTGCAACAAGGGGTGGTCATGCCATCTATCCCCCGACACGTGTTGAGGAGCTCCTCGCCATCTTCATGGCACCTGCCAGCCTGCACATGCAACAACTGGTGGAGACCATAGTGAAGGTGGGTGCTACCCACACACTGGCCGAGGAGCATGCAGGTAAGACTGCAGGGCACATCAGTAGACCACTGTTCTGTATCCATCCACATCTGTACAGGCAGATCATGCATATGTGAGATGGCATATACATATAGTTTGTTGATGCATAGTAGTAATAAACAGATGTGCATAAGCTGTAGTATTGTGGACTTGTACTGTTGAACCACTGTAATGCTGCACCCACCGTGTACTAATGCCCCAGCTGTGGCTACTGACATCACATCTCTCACACTCTTATGTAGGTCCCTCTGGTATACCACCAAGGCAGTAGTGTGTAGCTGGTGAGTATGGTTTATGATCATTCTTGACAATACACTGGTCATGTAACGGCTATGGTATATTCCATGCACACATCTAACACACCTACCCATAATTCATGCCATACATGTTCATGTATTGTTGCTGTTAACTGCACTGCTTCACAGTGGTGACCATGATGGTGTATCTGAAGGGTATGTCAGACACCTGTAATATAACTAACATCCTTTCATTGCAAAATTTGTCCACAGGGATGAACATAATGGTGGAATAAATGGCCTACAGTAGGGACATGTGTGAAACATCACCCTTATACAGTACTACAACAGCATATATACCACTATTACAATGGAAACTGTTACAGATCTACACTAGAGCATATCATAATACAGCGGTCCACAAGCCTTAAAGCCTGCAATGTGGTCCCAACATGAGCAATGAGTGTGTAATATGGAATCGTAGGTTAGGGCAGCAAATATGGGGAATACATACCTTCACAAACACTGGAAGCATATGTGTACACGCACTCCAGATAAAATATAGTGGAATCAGCTGCTGAGGTACTGACTGCATGCATTTGTCATGGATATGCACCTTTCAGCAAGTACACGTCCCCAATGTCACACCACGTATTGGTCTGCTGTCCAAGACATTTGGCCATCAAATGTGCACACTTACCTGCAACAGAGGCATGCATGGCTTGTACACATCTTACATGACATGGCATGGGCCCCATACCCAACAGGTAGCACCCATGAGCTGGACATGTAGCCATACCTCACCATTGCATTTACCATGGCAAACAGTGTAGACAGTCATTTATATAGCAAGAATGTATGGGACAGGAATGATGTAGGAAATAAACTGATGGCAATCCAAGTCAAATGATGTCACATGTAGCAAACTGGTCATGCAGGCTGCCCAGTAACATGCCACAACACTGAGGGGGTTGCTGGAATGTCTAGCAAGTACTAGCTGTGCAGTACCCGTGTCAGCAATTGCCTGGACTCTGCAAGCATATGGCCTATGGGTTAGGGTAATCAGATCTGACAGTTGTACCATAGGAAACATCAGCCAGGCCTCTCTACAGGTAGTGTATGCATAACAGAAGAGGTTCCCAAAAGTCATGTGTTGCAATGTGTACTGTTGTACCATGACCACATTGGAAACCTACAGACAGTATCATGTAAGCTACAATGTGCTGCACAGTCAATGCCTCACCCCACCTCAGGCCCACCATCCCCATCTGTACTGTGCCAGTGCCAGTGTATATCTGTATGTTTGCCAGTCAGAAGCTGGGACTATGTTGTTGCACCAGGTGTTCAGTATTTGGGACACTGCAAACTGACACATGTGTAGGCAATAGTTATTAAGCATCTGCAAAAAGGCTGAAGGTGGGTTGGGGGTTTCATCATGACACACAAGTGCACTGCAGCAGGGATCCTAAGGATGCTATGAATGGCTGTATCTGCACAGAGTCAGGTTCAGGAACTATGGCAGAAGTAACCCTGACTCCACAGCAATAGTGATGGCAGTGTGTGAACTCCAAGGGATGTGCACATGAGTTGAACCTGCAATCATGCAGAGTTGGGGGACATGTGTAAGGCAGACTGACCATATACTGGCAAATGCAGATGGCCCATGCTAGTATACCCCTGCCAGGAATAGTGACTGCTGTAGTACACATAACAGTAGGTGCAACAAACCGTCATGATAAGGGCGTGCACACATATGCATCCATGAAGTGTATACATCGCGGTCAGCATCAGCACACCTAACACATTTGTTAGACACTGCACTTGAATCTACAGGACATATGTCACATATCAGGCTTATGTGATGTTAACATATGCAGTGATGTGGTCCCATGACATATCAAGGAAGAGTGCGTCATATCAATAAGAGAGTTTACACTCCCCATAGCCATGGTAAGGTTTGACAGTTGTCAGTGTAATAGTAATGTACTGGTCATACATGCTCCGCTGATGTTGAGATCTATAAATCAGACATCAGGCATTCACAAATTACATCTGTCCACATATCATCTCAGGTATGTGTCGGACAAAAACATAGGGGCTGTGAGCATTAGAGTAGACATAACTGACACAGTAATATGCATTCAGCAATGGTGTGTACACCTGTGAGGTATGGTGCACAGTACATGGCAGTGTGCAGAACAGGTGTACAGCAATGCTGTGTACATGGTTGCAGTGTGTTCCAGGGGAAGGGGCATCACCTACTAACACAGCCCATGCATCACACACATGTATACTTTTGCAAGCATGGATTGATTATAGCTGCACTGCATGCTGTTGAGAACCATATGTTATGCATGTCGACAGATGGGTAATGGAAGGTCTGTGTGTACTATCATTGCACAACCTCACCTGTAGGTGTGTGTGTGTGTGTGTGTGTGTGTGTGTGTGTGTGTGTGTGTGTGTGTGTGGAGGGGGGTATTTTGTTTGTATATGGAATATGGTGGAGTGGAGGGGGTTGATGCATGTAGGATGTGTGTGTGTGCATGTGTGTGTGTGTGTTTGTGAGGGTGTCTATGTATGCACATGTGTGATTGTGGAGTTGTTCAAAAGTCAGTACTTCCCTTTGGAATTGTGCAGTACATGGACATGGACTGACACCTGAGACACCAGGAATACTTGCCTGATATGTAATCACAGGTTAGCTGATAATATAATAAGGTCTGTAGCATGGAACATGCATTGGGAGGGAAACTAGACACCATGTATACCATTAAAATTGCAATCAGCAGAAAGGTGAATGACCACCCATGTATGCAGAACTACAGATGCACTGGGGAATTACTAGACAGCACCAGGAAGTGTATCCAGATATTACTGTTGTCCACATAATAAGTTGATTGAGCAGCAGATCTTGCATCTACTGAACAATAGTTACGTATGACATTCCAGTGTGTGACATTATGGAGTGAACGTAGTAGCCTGTAACATATTTATTTATTTTATCTTTATTTTACATTTGTTAACCGGGGTTGTCGGACTGAGCCGAAAAGGCCCTTTCACAGTAGAGGCCTGGGGAGAAAAGTTCTACATAGAAAAACTACAGATATATTTACATATTTAGACATGAGCAGTATATACACAAATTACAACAGACATGTTTTTACAGTGATATGCAGCACATCAACTGTTACAGTGGAGAGAACAAACAGGAAAATATTAATTTAAAAATAAAGGTAATTCATAGATTTGTTAAGTACAGCTGAAATTTGGAACATAGGTAGAACACATACATAGTACACAGGTACAGTACATACATTGTACCTTAGCCAGTGTTTGTAAGAGTGAAAACTATTATCAAGTGCTCTAGGTTTAGTATGTGTACCTTATCTGCTTTCACTAGCCTGGGGAGCTGTCATGGCACTGACTATATGGCTATATGGGGACCATGCTCATGAGGTCCGGACATACCCAGGGTGAACACTGGATGACAGCAGTGAGGCCTTGTAAAACCTAATCCAATCAAGTCAAGGAGGTAATGGAGTAACAGGTCTTATGTTTGTGATCACTTGTCTAGGCATTTAGAAGAATGATACGTTAATGAGTGGTATTAATAAGTGTATGTTTCCAAGTGTGATGCAGGATGGGGAACTTACATGAATAAACTTGGGACTGTCTGTAAACTCAGGGACAGGGTAGGTATTGTGATGGAATTTCAGAGAGTGTGTGTGTGTGTGTGTGTGTGTGTGTGTGTGTGTGTGTGTGTGTGTGTGTGTGTGTGTGTGTATGTGTGTATATATGTGTGTACTGTTATGCAATGCCATACAGGTCTTAAAGTGCATTTCTTATTTTCCCCTCACATGTGGCGAGGTGGGTCAGGGTCTCTTCTGCATGCAATCTAATGCTGGTGTCCATACAGACACCAAAAATGATGATAGGACAGTTAAGGCACAGGTGGAGTTATCAGAGGCCGAAACTGCGCCATCATTTGCCATTTTCCTGTTATCCACTCCAACCCCACACACAGTCACAGTGCCTATAGATACCCCATCACCAGTGGCCATAAGAGAGGAACAGTTGGCAATTGGTGGCAGTGCACAGGAGAGTGTGGTATCTATGCCTGATGTGTCTGGACACAGCAGGCATAGCTGGATTTCCAGCAGGGCACCACATAGCCAGATGTACCAGGGTGCTTGTGGGTGGGCCACTGGTCATCATGCCCCTGGCAGAAGTGCCACAACTGGTACCACCAGACACATGTTTCAGATTGTCATTGGGGTGCAGGCACGTATGTAACTGTACACCAGACAGGGTCTGAGGCTGCAGAGGGCTGCTCTCTCATGTGTAAGTGACAACTTCCATGAACCAGCAGGTGCCCTCCGTGATTATACCGAGGTCATGGATAGATGGTTGGGTGAGATGGTGGGCCTCATCGACAGTGGATTGTCTATGCTAAAACATGTGGTGGGAGTGGGGCAATGGTCGCGTGGATGTAGGCCAGCAACACCAACAGCTGGCAGCTGACGTGGGCATGCAAGGATACCAAGCTGCTCCCATAGTGGCAGTACCAGCCCTGCCACTGCAGGGGATTGCTGTCCACACCACAGCAGGCCACGTGCAGGTGGCCCTGGCCAGTCCCAGGAGGGACCTGTTTCCAGTGAACATATGTCATCATCATGGGAAAGTAGCATATCGAGGCCTGTACCTGGACATGCCCATGGAACCCCTGGCAGGCACAGTCTGTGTGTCCATGGCTGGAGGTGGTAAACTGTACACTCTGCCAGGTTTGGTCTGCAGCTGTCCAACAAACACCTGTATAGGGCAGCCACATGGCAGAACTGTGTGCATGCATACCCACACACTATACAAACACACCTAGGACAACCCCATACCTGCACACATCACACCACCATGCCCATATCAGAAAATTACACCCCTCACCCACACACATGGTGTCAAACATATGGCCCACCCTCAGTCTCTGACAAACCAACAATACAAACTGTGCATATGATGATACCTATGCCACATCCCTGTCATCCATAACATTGATGCAGGCACAGGCTAATATGGTTCTGATGCACACGGAGACTGTACTACCGTGTACCAATGTACTGCTGTGTAACATGTTGTTGGCAGTAATGTTTAATGCTTACATGTCAGGTAGTGTAGCTGCCAGCCATGATGCATTATAGCTGTTAGAAACACTGAGTGATCGTGGTTTCCATAATGTTATCCATTTGCATTGTAGGTGTACATGTGTCAGCAGGAGGATGGTCTGCAGTCATATCTCACAAGGGGTATGGCACTGTGGTGAGGCCATGGCTGTGACATATCCTGGGTACAGTTCTTCAAGGTCAGGGTTAGTGTAAATGAATCACCAGTAAAACTCCAAAATTCAATCAGACACAAAATCAACCAGCGATTCAAACCACAGCCAAAGAAGTCACAGTTATTTTCCAAAAGTAAGAAATTTTATTGTCCAAAAGTAAGCTTACCTACAATAAATGTTCTTACTTTTGGAAAATAACTGTGACTTCCTTGGCTGTAGTTTGAATTGCTGGTTGATTTTGTGACTGATATCCTGGGTACAATTGAACAAATGTCACAGGTCTGTATAACAGGTACTGCCTGTGCCACATGGACAGGTGACCCCCTAGGACATGTATAATCAGCAGCCTGAAGTAGATCCCTCCACATACATGCACACCCCTACTTGGCAACACTGGGACTAGACCCCTACCTAGGGGTCTGCTACTGATGTGTGTTGCTTTCATTGCACACACCACACAGCATTTAGGATGAGATGCGTTCCTGGTTACATGTTACATGCAGAACATCCCTAGGCATGTACAGTATAGTAATAGGGGATGTAATGGTTGTATATGGGCAATACATAGTATGGCATACCTTCATATACACATTAACAGACACATAACAGGCAGATACATGTCCAAGAGACCTGGGCCTATCAGTGGTAACTAACATGTCAGTGTGTCCAATGTATTACAGGTAGGCTGCAAACAGCACATGCATAACTGGGCTGGATTGTGTTATCAGTTACCTGTATAGTTGATGGTGAGTTTGGTGACAGTGGTGACCATAAAGTCAAACATGGGACATGTACTTGGGGTACCATGGTGTAATGACAGTGTATAAAGCACCCACACCCCACTGTGGATATTGTACACACTGGAACCCATGATGACACTCTGACATACCCACCATCACACATTGACCAGGGCTGTGATAAAACCCATTGTCCATCCCAAGAGTGGTACTACATGAATATGCATCTAATGCACATACCACAGGCATAGCAGGGTGATGCATTGTCATGCCTCTCCTATGGGCAGCAACATCACTATCCATACTACCGCGTGGTAATGTGTATTATAATAGGAGTATGTGGCCTCGGAATGCTGTACCCTACATATATACACACATGCATACATACACACACTTGCCAGAACTCATTGGGTACCCCATGCCTATCAACCTATTAGTACAACAGTGTTGTGCTGGTACTGCAAGGCTCAGGTGGCCTTTAGGGAAAGGAGCGTAACAGAGTACATGTAATGTCTGGTACAGCAGCAGCCAACTATGGCAATGGGTGCTGCAGTGGGTGTAAAGGCCCTCATGGTATTCCCAACTACAGGTGTACTGACACACAGACACTGATATCCTCAGTAATGCACACGTACACATTTGTCAGTACTGGGGTGCATAGCTGCAGGTGGTCATAGATGTGTACCTGGCCATTGTCCATGGAGAGATGGGAAGTGTAGGGGATGTGTGTAGTGTAGTACCATGCCATCTGCCATGTGCCAACAGGCAATCGATTGACAGAGACCACTGTGGTGAACCTCAGGGGGAGAGTGACATGCATCTGCAAATCTTCTGGGTGCCTCCTGCAAATGGCCAGTGAGGTGATCCAGTTGACATGTATGCAACATAAATTACAAAACATGGTTAGTGTCTGTGTTGGAGACCTGTACCCAAGCATGTTCTGTTGACTGTGGTAGTGTAATAGAGGTACCCGTGGCATGCGGTGAGTACAGGGAGTTGTGTCTTATCTGTGCCAGTTAGAACACAGCTGGGCAGACATGTCAGTGTCAGTCAAGCATAAGTTGCCTGTACATATATAAACTGAATACCTGGCATCTGCACATCTGTACAGGGACTGACAGACATCAGCTTACCAATTAGCTATGCAGTAGGATGAATGTGTCAATAGATAGACGTCTGACACAAATATGTATGCCATTACTACATATTGGCAGACCTCACTGACATGTGCTGTACAGACAGTAGTCTACAGTTAATTTCCAGATGTCAGATCATTATCCAGTAGTGGATATATACTGTGACTGAGCTCACACCCCAGGAACATGATAGTGAAGACTCAGAGTCCATCTATGCATGCAGAGGTGCTTGTTGCCAGTACTACAATTAGTAATCTACTCTTGCTTGGGAAAGCACTGTCAACAGTATTAACGGCATGATACAATACATGCCAGTGTGACGGCACATTACCTGGGATACTACCCTTGTATGTAACACATTCACATGAATAACAGTGATGCACAGGACTTATATACTCAAGTGTCCCAGACATGACACTCACACCCCTTGCTACTGTAATGACAGCACATAGACGCATGTTATGTACATGGCATTACATACAATTATTACAGATGTCATTACCCTGCTATGTTATCAGAATGGGATGTGAGCACTGGTTACCAGGGCTGAAGCATGCTAAGCAGGTGTCAGCATTGCCTCAATATAACAGCTAAGCACATTTGCACACTGGTAAGCAAAGCCTACACGGTATAAGCACCCATACATTTAATCGTACATTAGCACTGCTTAGCGTCACTCAAATGCACTTACAGCTGCTCAAAACTGCCTTACCACTGTATCTAGCAGCCCTTGTTCTGCCCAGCAACAAAATAAACAGCCCTTGAACCCAGGACACTGCACACTATAGTCACAACAGTTAATCACTAAACCATGACAGGTGTGTAGACAGTTGTTATTTTTCCAAAACATCTGTCAGTAGACATATTGAATAGTATTGAACAATCGCTGTGACTTCTACAATTGTATAGTACATGTTACTGATATTACTGTTGCATCACATATGCTATTTCTAAATATACACATATCAGATACATATGGTGTGATACATCTGGGAAGGTATACACAACAGTAATGTTTACACATGACAAGGATATGGATATATACATATAATATAATATATATATATATATATATATATATATATATATATGTGTGTGTGCGTGTTTGTATATGTATATGTATATATATATATATATATATATATATATATATATATATATATATATATATATATATATCTGTGTGCGTATTTACCATACCTCCAGAATGTGGAACGGAGTCCTACCTCAGCACCAATTGTCTCAACCTCTTAGTGAAAGGGGATGTCATGTATGTATTGCAGGTATATATGTAGACTGTTGCTACTGTAACGAGGTTGTCTTAACAGACATGTTGTGTGTGGAAGGTCACATCTACTATTGACATGTATGCCATCGGTTACTGACAGACATCCTAAGGACATCATAGTACAGTACCACTGATAGCACAGTAATGATCCTGTGGACTACCGCAGAGATATGACCAATATATGTGGACAGTCTGGCACTCACTGGTCAGTCCAGAGGTCTGCACAGATCCCCTTTTTTTGACACATGTGGACCAAGCCTGACAATGTGGATGTTAACAGCCATGTACATGGGTATATCACATAAATACTGGACTAGATATGCCCACACAGTTTATGCATTCGCACATGCCTGTCTGTCCTGACACATAACTGGTAGTGCAGAGGTCACATGGCTACATACTACCCAGTAGTTAGTGACATACATCTGTACAGAATCCCACTGCTTTGTCAGAAATACATAACAGTTATGGTGGCCTGGCAGCAGTACGTCTTGCAAATATCTGGACATAACATCACACTGGGTAATTACACTAAGGTGCTAGGAATGTAACAAAGCACTGTACAAACTACAGGCAGACTGCCACAACACTGGGCTACATATTGTATGGGGGAATACACATTTACCTGCAAATATAGCAGGCTCTACAGGCATGTCACAGCACTGAGTAACAGACACCTGTGACAAAGTGCATACCCACAACCAATGTAAACACAGCCACAGCCACATATGGTAAGCAAGCTTAATATGACACTATAGGGACTGTCTGATAAACGCCATCCTCATATGTGCAACTCACACACTACCCTACATAAACTGGGTCATGACACAGTGTGGTCCACTGCCTGTCTGTGGTATGGGACAAGTGTGTGTCTGGCCCTACAAACATGTGAGCTGATAGGGTACCATACACTGGAACAGCATGTAACATAAGATAGAGCAGGACCAAGAACAATGACATCTACCACAGCCTGTACACAGGCCAGGGCATGTATTCGCAATACACATATTGTTGAAAATCACCATAAGTACACAGTCCCCACTACTGTACACACAACAACAAAATGCCCAGGTTATGTCCTCAGAAATAACCTCTACTATATATAACATGTCTAGCAGTCTGATATCTGTCTGGCTTGTTATCAGGTATGATGTGAATAAATAATGGTGTACAGAGCATATGCACCTCTTACTGCATGACATATGTACAAAGGTTGACAGACTTGTGGCTGGAGCCACAAACACTTGGCCAATATTGGCATGTTGATGTGATACCCTCATACATTTACTGCTGTAACAGGGTTTGTTGTAACATATGTCCTATGAGGGATATGAGGTCAGTAACTCTCATGGCTGTCACCATGTACTGACTGCAATCCTCAGACTCTGCTTCTGCAGTTCTAAGATAGGTAAGGTGATCTGTGGGTAACACAAAAAACATAAGACTCCAAACACTGCCCAGTCTGCAGAAAACTGTACTGATGGGAGTTTCCTCAAACACATGACACTGTCATGACAGGTATTAAATCATGTAGACCAGCCATATCCACACACACCCTGTTAAATCAATATTACTCCAAATGCAGAAGAGCAACACTTACATTCTGTAGTCGTGTCTGGCACATCCACCTCCTGTTTGTTGGCCTGCCTCCACAGTGTGTGTTGTTAGTGGTATATCCCAATACCATCTGTGATGCTGTTTGCCAAACACTGACATGAGATCCTGCTTACAGTGAATGAAAAGACCCAACAACCACATGATGTTCCTAGGTATAGGAGTGTGTTTCCATGCAATTGACTATGGAAATGTTGCCACAGCTGTTCCACATGCAATCAGCTAATGGGGGACTGCAATTCATGCAGATGCCATCAGCTGATCATGAGCATCACTTACAAAACATAACCTTCTGCCTAACCAAAGCAGATGTACCTCTCCACATCCACCAGAGAGGGAGTGAGAGAGACAGACAGAGGCAAAGTAACACAGGAAGGGGGTGGGAGAGTAAAACCTAAACATGCTTGTGTTACACACTTACTAATACAGGGTTTCAAACCTCTGTCTGACTATGTATTGCTATCACATGTTTATGCAGTTATTGCATGCACCACAGGTATTACATGTTGGGGAGCTGTCCAAAGGTATATCTGATGGTGAGTGACATCTGCAGCAGTGATATAGGAGGGATAAGGTAGGTGTAGTACACGTGTCTGTCCACATGAAGAGGTATCAATGTTGATACAGCCACACTCTCTCAGGGACTCACACACATTAACACAGTTGGCAGGGTCAGGATTAGACTTCCTAACTAGCTAGTTTGCCACAATACAGTAATACGCAGGTATCACATACACCACAAGGGTTATCAGGATGATATATGGGCAAAAGGTATGTGAAGGTGTCTGACATCAGAAGGGATGCTTCAGTAGGCCAATGGGATGTGTAGTGAGTGTGAATGGGTTCAAAATCATTATATTCCACACACACACACACAGACACAGGTTGCCATTACTGATATGCATGGGTGCATTGCTTCACAGGTGTGTAGTGGTTGACTCTGCTAGAAGGCTATACAAGGCTAGGTAAAGGGTATACCTTGACATCAGGCCACATGAAAATGGTCTGCAGTGTGGCTCAGGGGTGTAGTGTCTGGATTGGCCCACACAGGTGGGTATTGTATTCACCATCCAGTCATCTGGGTTACTATTGTGGATGGCAATTGCTGTGCAATGCTTGCCATGTATGTGTTCTATAGTCCATGACATGGATGGTATCTGTGATGTGCACACACCCCATATGCATGTTCTGTGACATGTGGAAGTGTACCTGGGTGTCTGGGGCATGTTGTGTACACAGATTGTTATTATCAGATGTGCCATTCCTGGCCTCATGTGGTGTGAACTGGCAATGAACACCAGGATGATGCTGCACCTACATTGACAGCAAGATACAGGTATTCCCTGGAGTCAGTGGCATCTGTCCATACAGGGCATGTGTTTAAGGCATGGTATGTCCTTTGTGGGTTACATCTGATGGCACTAGAGTTGTTGCAGGCATCCAGTGGGGAACATAGTGAAGGAGCAATGTATGCAATTATGTGCCTATTGTAGTGATGGGGCAGGATGCCATGCCCTCTGTAGTCTGCTGCAGTTACACTACGTTTACTATCTATGGGCAATATCCAGGGAAATACCAAAAAAAAACAGTTGTTGCCTAGCCGAGTGTCTTTGTTTATGAGACATGGGTTGAGAGTGTTCTCTGGGTAATACAAGGGTTGCCTAAATTGTTCGCCAGGCCTTGATATCATATGTAGGGGTATGGATTGTCAACCCCAGCCTCTCTGCTGTTTGACATCTGTTATCCTTGTAAGGTGGACAATGTGACATATAATAGGCCTACTATATCAGTAATTTGCAAAACCCACTCCACAATGTGTCCAGTTGTTACACCCTCACAGCCACCTCCACACCGGATATGAATGATAAACACAGACACACACACCACGTCTCACAGTTGCCATGTGTGGGATTGGAATTCTTACCTAACTAGTACATCACACTACAGCATTATGTAGTTATAGCACATGACACATACTGGGATACTCCTTCCTCAAAGGTGTATTTCAATGTGAATGACATCAGCAGGCTTGCCAAAGAAGGGCAATGGAGGTTGTAGTGACTGTGAATGGCCTTTAAAGCATTGCGCCCTCCACAGACATGACTGTGAATGGCCATTAAAGCATTGCTCCCTCCACAGACAAACACACATATATTCATACTTGCCATGTTTGAGGATAGAACCCCTACCTATATCACACTACAGCATTACGCAGTTATAAGACATGCCACAGTTATTACTGGGCTATCCCATCCCCAAAGGTGTATTTCAAAGTGAATGACATCAGCAGGCTTGCCAAAGAAGGGCACTGGAGGTTGTAGTGACTGTGAATGTCCTCAAAAGCATTGCTTCCTACACAGAAAAAGAAACACACAAACTTGCCATGTCTGGGAACAAAACCCTTACCTAACTAGTATATCATACTACAGCATTATGTAGTTATAGGTTGCACCATGGAGATTAGTGGGCTATCCCTTCCCCAAAGGTTTATTTCAAGGTGAATGACATCAGCAACTTTGGCAAAGAATGGCAATGGATGTTGTAGTGAATGTGAATGGCTTCAGAAGCATTGCTCCCTACACAAACAAACAAACAAACATACAAACATCCACACTTGCCATGTCTGGGAATATAACCCCTACCGAACTAGTATATCACCCTACAGCATTACACAGTTATAGGACATGCCATGGAGATTACTGGGCTACTCCTTCCCCAAAGGTGTATTTCAAAGTGAATGACATCAGCAACCTTGCCAAGGTTGGGCAATGGAAAGTGTCATACGTTGATACTAGGCTATTGGCCCAAGGCCTGTACATGCCTAGACTTGACAATTCTCTGGCTATGTCTTCCCACAATAAATACTTCCCTACAACCTGGTCTAGCAGGGCAGCTGACATGATCCCTGGGGTAAATGTCCTATCTCCCATCCAATCGTCCAGGTTCCTTTTGAAGAGGGCCATAGAGGCACTCTGCTTGACATGTATGGGCAGTCTTTTCCAGAGTCTGGGGAGTCTCTGGGTAAGGAACACATCCCTCCTGCATGTATTGTTCATTGTGATGACAGGATTTGGATCCCTCGATCATGTGGCTGTAAGGGTTTGAAATTCTGTAAGTGTAGCATGTCCAACAGCTGTGGGTTTGACATTGCATGGTATGTTAAGCAGAGATCACATCTGAGAGCACAGTACATGACAGAGTATAGCTGGATGATTTTCAGACAGTCAGCATAGGGTATCTGGTTTCGGCCTGTGGACATCTTGTGAGGTATGTCTGCAGCCTCTCTACTTGTTGCAGATGTCTTGTGAGGTACATACATAACAGGCCATTGTAGTTTGTACTGGATTTACTGAGAGATGCCTACAATGGGACAATGGCCTCCATTTCCTGAATGTAAAGCCCTTAGTGGGAGGTGTGCTGCATAGGTGGGTTTCCTGACTGTTGTGGCAATGTGGTTATCAAAGGTGAGACTACTGTCCACCTGTGTCCTTAAGTTTATCACACTTTAGGTGTTTAGTGTACTGCCACCTATGTGGTACTTCACAGGTACATGTCCCTTCCCAATGGGGATAACTATATATTTCTTGGCATTGATCTTGAGGCCATGGCTCAGGCACCAAGCATGTCTTTCTGTAAGGCCCTTCTGTAGAATATCTACATCATATGGGGATTCAATATTGGCTCCCAGTGTGCAGTCATCTGCAACCTTTGTTTGCTGGTGTCCCTTACTGTTGGACTGTACATCAGAGCAGTAGATGCCAAACAAGGGTGGTGCCAGGACTGAACCCTAAGGTACTCCAACTGTCACTTGTCTGGGGCTCGAGTTGGTGTCACCTACATTTACAGTGTGGGTTGTGTCAGTACAGCAGTTGGCAGCCCATCGGGTGACATTGGGATTAATGGCCAGCTTGAAACATTTATCTATGATTCTAGACTGGGGGATGGTGTCAAAGGGCTTGGTGAGGTCCAGATAGGCTGTGTGAACCACCTTACCCTTGTCCACGACTTTGGAGATGGATTCACAGCTATCATTCAGGCTGAGGTGACATGATTGGCCTTTCACAAACAAAACCTGGTTAGAGTCCACTGTTTGCAGGTTGCCAATGTCTTTGTTTTAATTTCCATGATAATACATTCCATGGCCTTGCAGAACAGGCACGTCATACTGCTGGGGCTGTAGTTCCCAGAATCCAAGGTGGATCGCCCTTTGTGGACTGGGATAACTGTAGCTGTGTGCCACACAGTGAGCACAAAGCCTGAGGTCTGGCTATGATTAGACATGGCATGTATGTGAGGTGCCAGTGTTGTTTGTAGCTCATGTAGTACACAGCCTGGGATGTTGACTGGTCCCATGGCTGCTGTTGCCATAGCTCTGTAGAGTGTGTTTTTTACCTGTGTGGCCGTTATTACCGGCATATGGCAATCTATCCATGTTGAGATGGGCCCTTTGGGGGTTGGGAGGGGGTGTGCAGTTGGCACTGGATTGATCTGCCAGGATATTGGCAATATCCCTGGGAGGAGTAGATTTAGTACCATCCTGCTGTAGCTCACAGCACTTCTGAGCATTGCCATTTAGATTCCTTACATAGCTATGGAATGGCTTGCAGTTGTCTTTGGCATCTGTGGCTATATTATGTTTGTAACTAGCTTTGGTGGATATTATGAGGGGTCTCTGCCTCTTACTGTGGCTGGTAAGGGAGTATTTTGCATCCTAGAAAGTCCCATATTTCTGCATGGGTTTCCTCCTTTTGTTGTACAGTATGTGTATGGCAGGGGCCCACCACATTGGCATCCTTTTCTTGGATGGGGAGCGTCTTGGTTCAATATTGAATGGCACGATTCATGCATGAGTGGATCGGCTCGTACAGTGCCTTCATGTATGATTCAGCAGTTGCCCTTTCAGTTCCCTTCTGCATGGGTGTCATGATGTTAGTCACGTCTGAAGTGTAGCATAGCATTGACTTTGGAGATGTGTGTTACGGAGGTGTCCTTACTGGGGTGTGGGGGAGGAATGTTGATGTTAAGGATGATTTACTCATGGGCATACCTGACCACCAATGGGGTGATCATAGGTGTGGAGCATTGATGTCCAATGTTCGTAATGACCAGGTCTAGGATAGTTGAGCCCCTGGTGGGACTATGGATTATGTGATCCAGGGCATTGGGAATTATAACTTCCAGTACCGTTGGGCACATGTGTTGGTATACAAGTAGTTTTCCAGTTAATGGCAGGGTAGTGTAACTCACCCAGTATTCTGGTGTTTGCTTGTATCATAATACTTCACAGTATTGTTCAAAGGCTGTAGTGGGTATCATGGGGCATGGTGGGGGACCTGTAGCAAGCTCTACAATTTGGAATGCAGTCTAACCTACTGTTAGTTGCACCGGGGGTATTTCAGGCACATTCTGTTGAGTAAGTAGCCTGGTGGTGTGAATATCCTTGGTGAATATGGACACTCCTCCACCTTTATTGTTTTGGTCCTGGTTTGGTGGCCAACAGGTGTGGTGAGAGCTGTGCCTGGCATTGCAGGGGTGCTCTCTGGAGGCTTGAGTCTGGTCTCTGTTCCTGCACAGTTATCAAAGTTCTCCATTTGTAGGTGTGCGTATTAACTGTGAATGGCCAAAAAAACATTGCTCCCTACACATACACTACCGAACACACACACACACACACACACACACACACACACACACACACACACACACACACACACACACACACACACACACAGAGTTTCACAGTTGTCATGTCTGGACATAGACCTCCTACCTAACTAGTTTATCACACTACAGCATTACGCAGTTATAGGACACACCACAGAGATTACTGGGTTAGCCCTTTCCCAAAGGTGTATTTCAAAGTGAATGACATCAGCAGGCTTGCCAAAGAAGAGCACTGGAGGTTGTAGTGACTGCAAATAGCCTCAAAAGCATTGCTCCCTACACAGACAAACAAACACACATACATCCACACCTGCCATGTCTAGGGATAGAACTACCTAACTAATATATCACACTACAGCATTATGCAGTTATAAGATGCGCCATGGAGACTACTGGGTTACTCCTTCTCCCAAGGTGTATTTCAAAGTAAATGACATCAGCAGGCTTGCCAAAGAAGGGCACTGGAGGTTGAAGTGACTGTGAATGGCCTCAAAAGCATTGCTCCATACACAAACAAACAACCACACACAAACATCGGCACTTGCTATGTCTGGGGATTAAACTCCTACCTAACTAGTTTATCACACTACAGCATTACACAGTTATAGGTCATGCAATGGAGATTACTGAGCGACTCTCTCCCCAAAGGTGTATTTCAAAGTGAATGACATCAACAGGCTTGCCAAAGAAGGGCACTGGAGGATGTAGTGACTGTGAATGGCCTCAAAAACATTGCTCCCTACAAACAAACACACACTTGCCATGTCTGGGAATAGAACCCTTACCCAACTAGGTACACCACACTACAGCATTACACAGTTACACAGTTACAGGAAGCACCACAGAGATTATTAGGTTATGTCTTCCCCAAAGGTTTATTTCAAAGTGAATGACATCAGTAGGCATGCCAAAGTAAGACATTTGAAATTGTACTGAGTGTGACTGGCCTAAAAAGCATTGATCCCTACACAGACAAATACACACAGTTACCACATCTGGGATTAGAACACCTACTTAACTAGTACATCACATTACACAGTTATAGAACATTCCACAGAAATTACTGGGCTACTACTTTCCCAAAGGTGTATTTCAAGATGAAGACATCAGCAGGCTTGCCATAGTAGGGCAATGGGGAGTGCAGTGTGTATGCATGGGCCAGAACCCATTCATCTAGAGGCAGACACACCACATTCAGGCACACACAGGTTTATATTCCACATGTACGTCTATACAACTGCTAGATGACTACTGACTTGTACAGTCATGTTGCACAGTTAGCACTAGCATCACAGACACTATAATGCTGAGGGATTCCAGAGGCAAATGTCTACAGTGATTGACATTTGCACATCATGTGGTTTTAGCCAATTGGATGCATGCTGGGTGGGACAGGCCTCATGATGGAAGGCTCTTTGTCACTGTCACTCTCTTCCATACATCTATGTATGTGTACTTTTGGCCTATTATAGGGTGTTGTCCTTGGATATATGTGTGTATTCCTATCCAATGTGTGTGCAAAGCATGACTGGTGTGTACTGAGGAGTGTATGTACTAACATCTGCAACTGTCAGATATGTATGCTCCACTGTTGCTGCCAGAAATGGGCTTCATTAAGTGTGTGAGCATGCCCATTATGACCTTTCAGTATTTTGTTGTCTAACATGGCCTTCATGTCTCTAAGTGTGGGAGCATGCCCAGTACGACATTCTGTAGTGAATGTGTGAATCCATTCCAGGTAGATTGTACTCCAGTGCAGACTTTTGTGTTCTACACCTACAGCTAGCAAACTGTTTCTGCAGGATATGTGTAGATCAGTTGACAATATGGGGTCAAGATGGGCAAAGGATAGTGGGTTACTGTAGGTAATTGTGTCTGTGCTGCTTCTGCTACATGGTCCTGGTGTTAGCAGATATATTCAGACATATGTACTGTTATACACTGTGATGTTTTATGTCATCAAGTACTGTCAGGTTGACATATTTGCTTGTAGTGATGTCCTGGGGAATACAGGGTGAATGCAGCTGTGTCCAGTATTGTGGTCAGCAGCCTACATATTCTTGCACACTCATGCCATTCTGGAGGGGAAGCTGCAGACACTTGCTGCTGGGCCTGTGTAAATGGTTCAGCACCTTGGTACAGTGGTGGAAGAGGATCACATGCTTGTACATCCATCGATGTGACAGTATGGCCATATCTTGCTGAGGCCATACCTCACAGCTGTACAGATTCACACAGGTACCCAGAGGCATGGGTCATAATTCTGGAGATTACCCCTACACATTGTAGTTTACAAGCAGGTTTGTAGCCACCCATGATTGTGTTTGCAGCCAGGGATAGTATGTGCACACGGCTGAATTTCGGACTTCACACACTCCATGCCACTCATGCTCCCCAACCCCCCCATTATGCTATCCTCTTCCATGCATTAGCTGATAATTTCCCTATAGTTATCACCTCATCACAGCAGTAATTTGATGTTGGTCCACAGTTCATGCAGTAGGACATAGCGGACATGTTATTGTGATTTGTCTACATGGCCTTGCATTTGGGTTCTGTGAACTGTGTTATGTTGTTACTTGGGAGTTCATGACATAGCATACATTGTCAGTACGAGTAAGACAGAGGCCTTTGGCAGAGGACTGTATGCCATTTGGTAGTGATGCAGGCCAGCTGTAGCAGGCCATTGCATTCTGTCAGTCCTACAGTCTCAGACTGCGATACACTATATCCCCCTGGGGTGACAGGGTAGGTGTGCAAGGTTTTCATGCCAATACTTTCTGTCAGTATTGCTCCAGTGGTGTGGATGCTGGCAGGGTGCCGCATACAGCTAGGGACATACCTGCATGGGACACCTGTTCTGCATGCTGCATTCTTTTGCTATTGCCATATACAGGTGGGGGTCATATTGTACTCATTCCCAACAGCAGGGATAAGACCGGAGAGGTACCTGTGGGTGGTGGTGGGGTGAGCTGGGTGCATGTGTGCTATGGACACTACTTGCATCTGACTCACAGATGTGCATGGGGCATTCCACTTATGCTGGCTTGTGCAGGGACATCAGCTGTTTCTCAATACATTATTCCTATGACCTTTGTGGTCTGCCAGTGTTTGGCCAGATGACATCAATATTCCCTACAATAAGCCCAGATAATGTGCTGCAAACCTGTATGTACAATTCCAAGGGTGTGTCCATTTGACAGTTGCATATTATACACTGTCGGTCTGGGGTACTTTCCCTGTATACTGCTTGTATATCTGGACCAACATTCATACCATGTCCATTTTTCAGATGGTGACATATTACTTCCAAGCATTTACTATGGCTTACTGCTGGATTGTGATACACTGGGAAGCATTGCGTTTGGTACTGCAGTTGTGAGAACATGGACCTGTCATCGGCAGTACTGGGCAATGGCCACCAGGACAAACCTCACCATGCATACATACTGACCACTCTCACAAAATATACAACACACACCAACCTAACACACGCAGACCTGCATATTGTACACATGTTACAATCTATCCTGCTACCTTGGCCAGCTCAGGTGTTCTGTGCTCCACTGTTATTATACCTACACATACATGTTACTATATTTCTACATAGGACTGGGGGGCATACCTTACTGTTACTACATTTCTACATAGGATTGGGGGGGCACACCTGACTGTTGGTATGTGTCTACATAGGATTGGAGGGGGTACACCTGACTGTTACTACATGTCTACATAGGATTATGGGGGGGGGGCAAACCTGACTGTTACTACAATTCTACATAGGATTGTGGAGGGGGGCACATCAGACTGTTACTACATTTCTACATAGGATTGGGGAGGCATACCTGACACTTGTACACATTTGCTATGACTGTACTGGTATGTCAGGTACTCCATTTCATTCTGTATTCTAACCTATCATGCTGACTAGAGGCATATCAGTGTACTACAGGTCTTAGGTTTGATTGACCTACATTTCAGTTTCTGACTTCTTACCCTTCAGAACTAATATCCCACTGGCTAACCTGTTGTAGTCTGTCTCTGTAGGCATGGGAGAGGGATGTTACCCATAGCAATCACTCAGAGGCCATAGCACAGCCTTTGTCTGTGTTTGTCTACACCTGCCCTGCTGGCTGTGACTTTTGGGTATGTGAGCCTCCTTGACTGACATGTGTGTGTTATATGGACACACGTGGTCCAGCAGCACATTTCCTTCAGTGGGTTTTGTCACTTTGTCTAGTACTGTCTACTGTGATGACACTAGAATTTGTTACAGATCTCATACTGCCACTATAGGTGTCTACTATATGCTGGCATCCCATTCAGCCACCCAATTCCCTTGCATGCTCACATCCATACCATAGATACAAGTAACAATACATACTACTCCATTCGGAAATTGGTAGGAAAAGTGACTTACCTTGTGGGTGTATCAGTATTGAGGATGGTGCTGGAGGGCTGATTATGTCAGATGCACATAGTACACGCCCTATACTTAGTTAAGCACAGGTAGTGTCATGTTTAGCATCCCTTTTACTGTATGTGCAAGTCAGAGAGGTGTAATTCCCTGGGTCCCTAGTGTGGCAATGTATGTGCTATGTGTTGCCTCTTTGCCAAGGCCAGAACATACTGGGCACACCTCCTACTGTCTACTGCGGCAGGCTCAGGTTGTTCCTCCTCCAAGTCACTCTGTGCCTTTGCAGGCCTTGGCAATGGTGGGGGGCTGTGTGGAACTGCCCCATGCTGTTCCTGCTGCAGCTGTTTCTGCAGGATCTTATTGTGTAGCATGGCACATACAATGACAATTTGGGTACATGTAGCTGGTGAGTACTGAAAGGCTCTACCGGATGTGTCCAGGCACAGGAACTGTGACTTGAGCATCCCAAATACACACTCTATTATGATTCTGGTCTGTGCATGTGCCTCAATATGGAGTCCTTGTTTGGGTGTGTGTGCATTTCTGATGGGTGTCATCAGCCATGACTCCAGTGCATAACCAGTATCCCCCTCTAGGTGACCGTAAGGGATGTCCCCATTGGCAAATCTCTGGTACAGCTGCATCAGATGCCAGATGTGTGAGTCGTGATAGCTTCCTGAGCAGCCAGCGCACACATTCATTATAATGCTCTGGGCATCACACATGGCCTGGCAGTTGGTGGAGGGGAGGCCCTTGCGGTTGATGTATATGTGCGTGTAGTCTATAGCACCCACTACCTCAGGGTATTCTGCTACTTGGTGGAAGAGATGCATATTGCTGGCCAATGCCTCATGGGTGTTGGGGAAATATACATGCTCACCGGCATGTGCTGATATGGCAACATGGCATCCAGGAACTGGTGGAGTTCCCTGGATGCTGATGCCTGTGAGATCCCCAAGATATCCCCAGCTGGCCTTTGGAAGGTACCTGTGGATAGTATTCTTAGGCCTACACTTACCTTGGTATAGACTGGGATGGGTTCCCCTCTGTTAGTTCTGTGGGTCAGGTGTGGCTGGCACAGCTCAACAATTTGCTGTAGGAGGTCCCTGTCAACCCTATAGTGCTCCACTATCTCCAGCTCATGTAGCCCCTGGTAAGTTACCCTGGGTCTGTACACTCTTCTCCTTCTCCTCACTGTGGGTTGGTCGACAGCATTCTCATCCTCATCAACCTCAACTTCTTCCACATGTTGATGTATGAGAGCTGCTGCAGCCCCTATCATTTTGTTGCTTTTGTTTGTTAAAATTTCCCCACTTGTGTACACCGGTGGTGTACAGTATGTGGGAAAAAACAGAGGAAAAGATTTTTGCATAGTTTATAGTAGTGTGCTGGGCTGGGCTGGGCTGAGCTGCTGCCTGTGTAATTGGCTGATTCTGATACATTTCACCTGTCAGCTATGCTAGCTCTCCTAGATTACCTTCATACTGCTGTTTTTCCTTCCCATTGTCTTCCTGTTTAAGCCCGGGGGCATGCCGCACAAACACAGTGCTCAAATGTGCACAGAGCTGCTATTTCCTGGTTTACTTTTTTTCCTTTAAATCCTGGTGTGAGGCACGCACACCCACTTAGGCAATGTAAAGAGTGCTAGGCAACTGCAGACACACCCCCCTTGCTTAGCTCTGCTAAGCTAAGGGCAAGCCCGAGCCACAGGTATCCAATAAGCTTACAGTATGCCTGACACACCCACTATGATGTCAGCTAACTCTGAGGTTTGAACCATGCTATTCCTTCACTTACACTGTTGGGTGCTGGCTAGCATTGAGGGGAACTCTGTGATTCAGTATCATTCCCCTCATTTGCAGAGGATCGCCTGCTAATGCATAGTTACTGGTCCTACACTGAGCCTTCCCCCTTGGCAACCACTATTCACTGGCCATGTTGTCTTCTGCCTGCCCTTGAGTATAATGGCAAAATAGTGATTTGTTTAGATTGCTTATTTCAGGTTTTTGTTTTATTTACAGCCTGATCCCGTTTGCGTGCTGCTGCCTTATGCTTAAATAGCTGAAATCGGATAAAATAAATAAGTTTTTTTTTTTTTGCCAACTGTTTTCCATGCCAGTGGCCATATATTTGGCCATTGGCATGCTTTACATATACTATACACCCTTTATTTGGAGCTGGCATGGCCCATTTTGTAGTTCGGTTACTAACCGAGTACATTTCTGCACACCACAGTAGTCCTGCACAGCCGGCTGACAGCTTCTTGGATCACAAATTCACCTCATTTGCATGGTTTTCACCTGCAAATGGGGTAATTTGCATACAGGAGCTGTGTCCATGCAGGAATAGTGCAGTAGCACTCAGGCACATCCCTGGAGCTTATTCCTGGATTGCACGGTGGCCATATTGCCTCCAGGAGCTCCTGCACTATTCCTGCATGCCGTGCAGGGCTTGCTGAATCCGGAGGATTTTTTATGTTGATTTTATGCTATAATAGTTGCTTCAACTTTCATATAAATGCCAGATAATTACAAATGTATGTGTAATTGTTAATGTATATTATTTAATGTCTGTGCATGTACATTACTGAATATCTGTCTAAAAATATTTGTAACTTGTTATAGCTTTCTCCCCAGTTCTCTGTTGAAAAGGGTTTTTTGAATAAACCTAGTTGGAGAAACCCAGTAAAGAAATGCAAAATAAAAATAAAATACATAAATAAATACATTTTATTTTTGTTAACTGGATACACTGGCTGAACTGAAAACCCTTTTCAGCCATGACCTGGGCCCAAATGGCAACTGCAAAGTACAGACAAAAATGGATCTATGTCATATGACAGACTTTTTAAAGATTAAGATTTCATATAATCAAAGTTATATGGCAGACTATTTAAAAAGTTGAACATAATAAAATACTCAAAAACAGAATTTTAGGATCCCTCAAACTCCCTGCTATATATATATATATATATATATATATATATATATATACCAACTCCAAGACTGTACTAAAGTGGGAAAAACGGCATATTTCCCGATCTCCACTGTACTGTGATATCAGGGCAATTCACTGTTTAAGCGAATAGTGATATGTTCAATTTTTTAAATAGTTGATCTTATGAGTTCAATCATATGAAATTCAACTATTTCAAAAGTTGATCTTTTAGCACAGACCTGCCAAAAAACATGTATTCCAAAATGCAGAGAATAATTCAAAGTACTGAAGTGTTATGAACAGTTCAAAACTTATAAAGAGACAATGGAAAAAGGTATATCCAACATCTGATAATTAAATGCATGATAAATATAATTCGAATTAACTGAGATAAAGTACACACAAGCTAGATCATCAGATATATAAAATAACTACTTCCAGTGATCTGCATGGATATGAAGTTTTACAATGGTATATAATAGCTTGTGAAAGACAAAAAACAGCATCATGCTGATACTTCAACACAGAAATTTAAATGTTTACACTTAATAGCATCTAATGATGACAGGTGTAAAAGGAGGGAGTTAACCTGTGTCTCTGAAAAAGTTGCATTTATTTTCACTAAATAAATGGGTATCACAGGACATTTTTAAGTGTTTCAGATTGTCAAGTTATCTAATAACTTTATGCAATGAGTCCCAGCTTGCTGGAGCAGTTTGTAGTCTGACAGATCTTTAATTGTTAATTGTAAAGGAGAGGGAAACTGCATCTTGCATGTAATATTCTGAAAGACAGACTGTTAAGATTAGCCCTGATGGCAACTGTCAGTCATTTGCTTATTGAAAGAAAGTGAATGTCATTTTTGCCTGAAAGGTGAATAAAGTGAAGCATGTGATTTTCAGGAGATTCGGAGTTTTGTGTGAAGCCGAAGACAGTGATTGGTAGATCATATTCTAATCCATCAATCAGTAAATTTATTGCTATGGACCACCTCGCTTCCATGCGGAGTAAATTAGAAGTTTTTATGAAATATTGGGCTGTGATATTACTTTATATGTTAGGTTATTTGTGTGTTTATGAAAGGTGTGGTTTTGATGAAGTACAAGATTTAGATATTTTGTTCTTTGAAGCATGGTAATGGTGTACCAGAGTGTCAATAATAGTGATAATTTCAGTGGATTGCAAATTTTGTACTCTACCAATGGATTGTAATTTTTGTGGTATACCAGATAATGAGAGAGCTCTTTTGAGTGTTGACAGTAAATGTAATGTTACAAAGCCAGTACCAAACAGTAGTAAAGTCATTCTGAAGTCTGTGTTGGAGAGGGGATGAATTGCGATTTGCTCTGGTTTGGACAAAATTTTTGTGTAAAAGATACAATGAGTGTGGAGTAGGTCCCAGAGACGATCATTTATGAAGAGAAGTGGACTATCAGCAGATCCCTGGGTTATACCTTTGTAGATGACCTGAATATACAGGTGTTAGTAAGCTCTAAAAGGGTGCAGGTTCTACTGAAGAGGTAGCTTTGAGACCAATGACAACAGGGCCTACGTCTTTTAGTTTGTGAATTAAGAGGGTGTGATCAACAGTATCAGATGATTTTCTAAGGTCAAAAAATGTAGTGTCAGCAGGTTTGCTTTATTCTGAGCTATAAAAATATGCGGTCAGTGAGTGAGTAAATATTTGTGCTGGTACTGTAGATGGGTAAGTCTATACTGCCAATTCTTACAAATGTCATATTTAAGATAGACTCTAGAATTTGGTTACAGAAGTGGGTTTATTTTAAGAATTTTAGTGAGGGGTCACAGGTTGGAGTCAGGCCATTAGTCATTATCTGAGGATGAAGGGGTCACTTTAGTAAGCAGTAGATGTAACACATATGTTATAGAGTGACTGCAATGAGGAAGAGAGAGTGAATATGAATAAAAGAGACTTACTGAATAGTTTGTTTTCTAATATAAAAATACTGTTTTGAATGATGTGGATGAAAGGATGATAGGAGCGATTCATGTTTTCAAGATGTTTTTCTACATTGGACCAGGAAATGGCTTTGGAATGACATGCGGAGGGGGGATTTGATTATCTTGTTTGGGGAAAAGAGGGTGAAGTAGGTGGATTGGGAAAGAGGGAATTAATTGCATAAGAGGATATTGCTGATAGTGTTTTTTTAAATTATGAGATGAGAGAGAGTTGTAACTCAAGTTTAGAACTTTTTTGGGGGGGAAGATACAGACAAGCAAGATTTATAAGGATTTCCAAAAATTTTTAAGTTGTCCAGGAATAGTATTTTGTAGTCTTCTGCAAAACACTACTTTAGCATATTTAGTTATTAGTATGATTTTTTTTTACAGTTATAACATATATTGTAGCAAAATGTTAGAGAGGTTGACTTTCCAGTTTCATTAATTACCCTAGTTTTTTTCTGTTATCTAAGGAATTGACATGCCATTCTCTCTGGCTTTAAATCAGGTATGGGACTGAAATATTTATAGAATGTCCAGAGCAGTAATTGGGTAAGTACATGTGTAGAGTGGGACCTATCAGTGCAACTGAGTTCTGTAGGAAGGTTGTTGGCAAAGTTATCTGGGATGGTTCTTGTTTGCATTATTTAGGGAGAGATTTTCCTACTTTTAAGTGAGCAGTCAGTAATGACAGGATGGCGACAATTGAAGGGGTGAAGTATGGCTTATATGTCTTGCAGGTATTTTAGTATGCTCATTAGTACAGTGTTTAAGTTAGAGGAACTGGGTCTGGTCCCTTATTTGACTAGTTGACTAAGATTGCAGGACTGAGCTAATCTATTTAGTTGTGTTTTCTGGGAGCCTGACCAATACAAGTTAAGATTGTCTAAGTTTACACTTCTTAGTATGCTGGGGAATGCTGGCAAAAGCAATTTCAAGTATTGTAATGTTGGAAGGGGATGAAATGTAGATTACAGCAATAAATAGTTTCACTTTTCACTTGTCGTTTGTACTACCAACCAGCTGAGATTATCATTCTAGGTGGAATTGCTTTTTTGATATAAGAATGGGTACTGGGTTACCATCATTTTTCATACATAATCTCTCTTGTTGAATGTCTGGTATGTTTTCACTGAATATGGTTTAGTTGCAAATAAAGCACGTGGGGATGTGGGAGGTGTCTTTTTGCCAGGATTTAAATAAGTCTGTATACATTGTACATTACAATCTGCTTGATTTGCATCACACTGTGCTTGTTCACTAGAATACATATATACAGCCTTTTTCTACATAACTAGTCTGAACTGCTAGGTTATTGCTTATATTCATGTATTTTTTATTTGCAAAATGTTTTGTATTTCACCCAGACTGAGTCTGAACTTGGTCAACATTAGTACACTACCCTGGTAAACAAACAAACAAATAAATAAATATGTAAAATTACCAATGCTTACGCACTCTAAAGTGAGGGTTTTGAGTGTGTTGGTAAGACTGAGAGAAGATGAACATGACCAAGGTTGCTATGAAGATTTCCAGCCTGTAGTAGGAATAAAGACAGAAGAATACGTAACAACTTTCAGAGCTGTTTTTAGCAAACAGGTAAATTATAGTCTTGAAGTGTATATAGAATAATAATCTGTGTTTTCTTAGTGAGGTGTGGAGTAAAAGTGCACAGCCACAGTTCAACATGTGTGTGTATGTACTCTGTAAGAGTATACAATACGGTCTGAGCCATGCTTTTAGGAAAACCTTTCTAGGTTATCTGCTGTGGTTTCAAGTATATGTCAGTCTTCACTAAGGAATGGTAGCAGTAAGCTTTAAATGCTTATTTTTCTAAACAGGGCTAAGAAAACCATTAACTATCAACATATAGTTCATTTAACTTGACTGAACTGCAATAACACTTGAAGATCCCTTTTCCTTAAGGTAGAGCACTGGCTGCAAAACTCAATGGTCCAGAGGGTTTTAGCAGCTTACCTAGTGCACCCAAAGGTGTCTTGCTTCTTTATTGCCCATACAGACAACCTTTAGCAGGCCACAAACCCTGCTTAGCAGAAGAATGCTAATCTTATTTGAAAAAGAGGTAACCCACCAACTTTTGACAATATGTGTAGAAGAGGCAATTTTTATTTAGACTTGCACAGAAAAACAAAGTTGGCAGGCCGCAAACCCTCCTTGGCAGAAGGCTGCTAATGTTATTTCTTATCATTGGAGGTCGAAGAAGTGTGGAGGGTTTGCTATCAGTGCTTTGCAGCTAATACACATCTGCACATATACTTTCCTCAGGAAATATGCCAGCAGGAAATTCTCTACCTGATTATCTCAAGTTCATCCAATCCTCAATGTATATTAACTAACTGAAACTCAAAATGTCAAAGGCAGTGTAAATGTTAATACATGCCATCTTTTGGAACTTGAATTATCTTGTTATGATTCTCTATATTGTTTACCGGGGGGAGCAGTACATCTAATGGTCAGAGACCACCTTTTTACTGTGGACAAAACTCTGCGCTACCATTTAAATGTTACATTCCAGATATATACTTTCTTCCATATGAGTATATTCTGTGGTGGTTCACTTTGTTTTTTTCCAGCATGACTTATTCAAACAACTTTAGCTAAGGCTTCCTAACTCAAAGCTTGACTGTCTTCATCTAGCACAGAATTTTACATCTGAACTATTAACAGGTACTAGTTGATGCCAACTTATTTTATTTTTATGATGACAACATATTTTAATAGTTTTGCAGATTTTACTTTGGTCTCATACCATGTTTGATGTCCTGGTTTTATTGTTTTTAGTGCTGCATGATTTGGGCCACCCTTACAGAAATGATTTTATAGAGTGATGCATCCCAGCTAGATCATTATGTTCTGCCACCTTGGTGGTTTGTGGATGTTACTATAGTATGACTGAAGTTCTATAATCTTCATTCCATTCCATAACAGACACTACATATTTAGAAGTTTTACCTCACAGCTTTTGAAGTCTCTAAATTTGGTCAGCTTTGTGAAGTCCCACACAACATATATGTTTTATGCTAGAATATAACTCCTAAGAATATTTTATTCATCAATGTTCCCAGGCATTTTTATTTACTGAGTCTTAAGGAGCTCTGTTGCACCTTTTGATAGTTTAATACAATTTCTGCCATTGTTACAAGAATATTAATAAATTGAATTTGAATATGCTGACACATAGAAACAATAACATAATAATCATCATCATCATCATTATCAACCTCCTTTTTTCCCCATACCCTTCAGGAGGTCAGGGAGCTGTGTCAATTGTTGCTACCTCTCTCAATTCTTAACCTTTTGTGAGACTCATACCTGACTGGCTCAGGTCTTCTCTCACACAAGTCACGCATCCCTTTGCTGGACATCCTAATGTAAGAGGTAATGTGATATTAGCCTACACAGTATTTTATGATGCATCTTTACAAGCAACTATAGATATTGAACTGCATAAAAGTTTTCTAATAAGTTAAAAAAATTGTATGTACTTCACCTAAAAAAGAAATGCACATATTCATATCTAAAGTAAATAATTAAAGTTTTGTGAAATAAATTGCCAGAAGGATTCAGAACATCTAAGAATTTAGCTATGTTTCAGAATAATCTTGACACTTGGGTAGGAGTTTGGGTTATGATCCCAGAATAAGGGAGACAGTGTTTCTTGATGAGCTAAATAGTTTGAAAGCTGTAGGTTAACTTACAAACTTGTAAGACTGGGACTCCCTCCCTTCCAGCTTCTCTCCCTCCCTCCCTGTCTTCCTTCTACCCTGCCTTTCCACCTCTTTGCTTGCTGTCTCAACTGGATATGTTCAGAAGTAAGATGTGCCAGGATCCCTTGTGGCAAGATACTTGATCCTTTATAGAACCTGGACACTGGGATATCATATGAGTAATGTACGATACTGTCTTTGAGGGTTACCTGTATCTCTGCAAAGTACAATATTGCACCTTTCAGAATGGCAGAGGTAATGGCACACCTCTGAAGGCATTATCTTTTTGAGGGGTTCACTCCCTTACATCATCTTTTAGGCACAGCTATCCAGTGCTCCACATTGATGTCAAGGTTGACAACTACTCCTAAACTTATTGAACTTACATTATACGTCTGCCAAGGCCAGTTACAGAACTTAAAGGTGTCCTGGGGGACTCAGCCATCCAAATCTGTTGGGTGGTATTTTTATTATGTTCTACCCCCTCCCCTTGTCATGTGATGATGTGGCTATGTTCGAGGGGGTAGTCATACAATGGGATGTTGCTGCATATTGGACTGATTTAACATATCCATCCACCACCTACTCATTGGACCATTTTTCCTACCATTTCATGTCCTCAGCCTCCACCAAGGATCATCACAAGAGACATCCATGTCACCAACTTCCCGCCATGATATTAACACATATTCCTCCTTGCCACTCCATCAGTCACCTGACATGCTAATCGAATCTGAGTTGTCTTGGCTGTAGTCAGGGCTTTATTCGTCTACACTACCACAGTGACTCCTGTGGGTGTTACTTCATCTGTTCAGCCCTTGTATCAAATAAAGGTCATTTATCACCACTCCACATTTTTGCCTTGGCCAAGTCTGAATGCAAACTCAGTGTTCATTTTCTCAAAATTCATCCCTTATTTACATATGATTTGCACCGTTTCTTTCCAAATTGGCACATTTGACATAATTTCTCTTTCTGTGTGAACAATACATTTTCAAAAATGTGAAAGCTGAGATAGCCCCCATCCTAATGGTTGGGAAAGTAGCCTAATGGTTAAGGTGTTTGCCTTACAAACACAAGGTACAGGGTATGAGTCTCACAAGGGACAATTAACTAAGATTAAAATGGCTCTCAAGGGCAGTTCGCTTAGTACTAATCTATGAACCTAAGACAGAGGAATGCCCAAACTTGCATCCTAGTAACCTCCACATGTTAATGTTTGTCTTCCTCCCACTTGACAGTAAATACCAACTTTACTTCTAACTCATTTTTGTAGTTACCATTACAAATTCCTTTATGATAGTGATCCATCATTATGATATCAGACTGAAATAGGACAGGACAACTCTGTGGCCCTTTCCCACAACAGAAACACAAATAACAATATACCTTGCTCCAAGTGTCATAAAACTTAACTTTACCTTTTGTACCTTGGACCTCTTTTCTGCTGTTAGGGCGATCACTATATTCTGTTACTGAATAACTTAGTCTGGTAAGATGACAATGTCTACACATTCATCTCACTGCACCCCCTTCACGAGCATGGTTGGGATATGCCCACCTTAGCACCTTCCCCTTCTGTAAAATGCTTTTCACTATCTTGTGTATGGCCTGTTATTCCCCCACTCCTTTCTTGCCCTTTTATTGATATGGCCACCCTCGGTTTCCATATCAATGTGATTTTCTGCTAGCTTCTGACTTCTGCCATTCCTAGCTTTGCTCTGTCTGGCAAATCCTGTCTGCTTAAGATAATAACAATATAAGGAGTAACCAACTACTCATTCATCACATCACTTTTTTCTTTTCATTCACTTTCTGTAGATGACTCCAGATCAGTCACCTGCTCCTGTAGTATTGACCCTTTACCCCTTCTCCGGCATTTATCCTTGCATGTCTCTCAGCAGATTTTCTGGCTGCTTGCACACCTTCCCACAATGAACTCTTCAAATTTTAACATTTAATTATTTCTCTGTTTCGCCTGTCTAACATTTGACCACCTACCTGTAGTGTCTTCTGATTAGTATGGTCTTATGTCTGTATGTAGTTCATGCATCCGCTTTTTACCCTGAACAATAACCTTTACAATTGAAAGAGTTCTTACTTGTAGGGTCTTTTACACATTTACCAGTCTGTGCATTTTATCATACAAATATTTACTTATACAGAATTTTACTCAGCCATTTATTTCTATAAATATTTATCACACATATCCTAGCTTGGTATCTAATTTTCAGGCAGCCTTCATTTGATAATCTGGCTTATCCCTGTTCTGCATGGGCTAGGTACCATTAAATCCAACATTGTATCACTCACTTATATATATTTACTTAAATTTATTAACCAGGGTACAGCACAAATCTCAATTACTATTTTTAGGTGGTGCTCTGGAGTACAATCTCAAGGCAAATGAAACATTGAGATTGAAATGTTATCATAAACATCTTCTTGTGACTTCCACAGTGTATCATCAGCAGTGCTTTCTCCACTCAACATTCTTATTAGACGTACATTATACTTCAGTGAATATCTTCTCCCGCCAGACAAATTGAGGCATAGGTTACTAGGCAGTTATGACCAGGCACTAGCTGGACATACTTCCTGAGTTGCAATGATGTTCACAGCTTTAGGTTAAGCAGTCTGTAACATCAACATAAATTTGTCAATATTCACAGCATAAGTAATGTTATTAGTACTGACACATTAGCAGAGATCTCTTTCGCTCATTCTGCTTTGAAGATTGCCTCCTTGTTGGGGACATCTAGTTTGTGTTCTTTTCTTGAATGATAACTTAAAATTTCTTGCAGTATCTCTTAAACCCAGGTGTGAACAAATTTACAACAGACATTATTATGCTACATTTGCCTGTTTTATGTATGATCTCCTCTGTTACCTAACTATTGTATTTATGTATTTGTTTATTTGCAGTTTGTTTATCAGGATAGTCCATATGGCCATTTGAACCCGTTTTCAATGGAGTCCTGGGGAGAAAAGCTCCAATAGCAATCTAGGTTACAATAGTTTAAAGATTATATTTATACAAGGGTTGTAGTTTTGAGCAAGACATTTACAATTAATGCAGCAACCATTGCAAATAATACACACTGGTGATGAGGTTGAAGTTAAAACTGACTGGCAATGGAACATTGCATTGTACAGCTGAGAGGCATTTCTTCTTAGGAACATACAGTTCATAGTTACAGTCTGATTCATTGTTTACAAATCGCATATAAGCAGTAACATACTTCCGAGTTGCAACTAAGTGGGTCACATGCCAGTGTGATGCTCTCTGATATTTTTGCAATGTACTCTCACCAATCCACCATGCTTCTGCCTTTTGGTTGATGTTTTTTATAGCTTTAAATGTAATGATCTTTGGTTTTTTTCTGGCTAAGAAACCAGTCAGCAAATAAACCCTAAAAATTGCTTGAAGTGGGGTCCAGCTCATCCTATGAATTATAGATGTACAACTAAGTTAATAATGTCCACAGGCATTTCAAAACACACACACACACATACTGACAGTTGTGGGTGATTGGAATAAGTTACCTTTCCATAGTTATGTCAAGACAAAGGAGCCAGATAAAATCTTCCACTATGTCCAACATCTCTGAAAGAGGTTGCCTCAATTACAGAAGGACTACCATGCAGTGGACCAGTTTAGTGTAGTGATTTTGGAGTTAAATTTTGTTAATCTCTACAAGAAGTCATTGAGGATACATGAATAATTGAAATAATGTGCACAATTACTATATGAAACTGAAAAGAGGGACACCTAGCAACCTTCACCCATTCAACAGAAAAGGAAGGTGAAAACCTTCTATTCTCTGCAAGTTCCATGGCTAATCACATGACAATAACCTATATGATGTGATAATTTACTTACCAGGTACAGAAAGGGCCAGTGAGGGGGAGGGAAAGAAGTGAGACAAAATTGTTGATTTCCTGTCTCAAGGAACAGGTTATGGTTGCACAAGCCCAGGATGTACCTTCCATGTTAGATACCTAGTAGAAACCATAGAGTACAACCAAGTCCTGGCTACAAGGGGATCATAGCCTGAAGAATTACATTACTCAAGGAAGATGATGATGTGCCCTCACTAAGGTCCACTGCACACTGAACCCTGGTCATTAGTCATGGTTATGTACATGCTTATCATCTGGACAACTCCATTTTTCCTTTGTCAATTCACACCCCGATATTCTCTTTTACACAACAAACCTTTCTACCACTCCTACTCAACTTCTTTCCTACCTTAATCCCAACTTTACATTTCAATTTCTTTCTGAATTTTACATATTCTCCATTTTGTTCAAATACTCCCACCACTCTTTTATTACCAGCTTTTATGTCAGTAAGTGCCTAGTAGTCTTACCTCCACTATCCTTGACTCATCAGTTATATAACACCACTCTTCCTCTTCTAGCATTACTAACATCTGTCTACTTACTAATTAATGTTTCACACTCCTTATCTAAATTTCACTTATGTCTGTCTCCAGTGTTGTAACCCTCCTTAGCCATATCTTATAATGCATATCTAAGGTCTGCTTGTCACAAATATTGCACATGAACTGTTCACATACTAATGTTTCATTCTTACTATTTAATATCATGTCTGTCATCATAAAAGAAATAACTGTTTTATCTTTGCATGGTGCCACAGCAGAACAATTACCTGTTTGTATCTAGAGGTTTTAAGTACTATCTATGTACTATACAATTATAAATAATTTGTTTTGTTATGAGAATCTAAAATGTATCTGTTGAACTTTTCTCCCTGGGCCTCCAATGAAAATTGACTTTGCCCAGTCAGACATTCCTGGTAAACAAAGAAATATACATATATGCATACATACATACACACATACATACATACACACATACATAAAAATCTTAGGTAAGCTGCCAGGGCTCAACTAGAAAACCTCTGACTCTGGAAGTAGTGTGATGACATCACTCCTGTCACTTGCCCCTCTTCCATTGGTGGAATAAAGTGGGTGATGGCATCTCTCCTGTCACTTGCCCCTCTTCCATTTGTGGAATAAAGTGGTCATAGATTTCCCACAATCTGGGGGAATAAATGGGCCAATTTGGTGGAAGAGAGAGTATGCTTGATGATCACCAATGATTGGGAGAGGAAAAAAATCCACTGTCCACCACATGAGTTGACTGATTAAGGCAAGATAAGGTAGATCAATGTCAACCATGCTATCCTTTCAACAAAGTGATTGAAGATGTAGTGCTGAAATCCACAGCAATATCTTCAAACAAAACCACTTTATCCTTACTCAGAGCTACAAAGGTTAATCAAGGCTAGACAAGGCAATGGAAATAAGCTTTACATTATTAAAAATATTCATCAAGAACTTAGGTGACCCAGAATAAACAGCACAAAGCAGGCTGCTAAGATATATGGATTTACTTAACACCTAAAAATATTGGTGCTTTCAGCATGTACATTCTTACCTACTGCTAGTTCTTATCCATCTTAAGAAAACTTAAAAATAGTAATTCATAAGGAACATAGCTACTTTCAAATGATTCATTATACCCATCCATTAAAGCTGGGAACCATTTCTTCCTAACCAGCTTACAGAAATAAATGGGAATATTAGCTGCATATAGGACCATATGATGTCTTCAGTATTTATTTGTGTCATGGATCTCAGGCAGGGTACTAGATCCTGTAATAATGCCATTTGCTCACAGGTGAATCTAGAAATGTAGAGATGTAAATCACCACCTCATGAGGTAATGGTCTGTCTGTACTTTAAATGTCATGTTTGTTGCATAAAAAATAGAGCATTACCTATAATCCTTGCCTCTAATATACAATCTTTCAAATAACAGCTACTAGGCTCTTTAATCTAGAAGCGTGTATTTAAATGGTCTATATTATATCAGTGAATGCTTAAAAAAGCGAATGCTGATTGATCGACCTAATTTAAATGAAAGCTTACAATCTCGAACTGTCAGTTCAGCAATTTTTTTCCCAGGGAAAAAAATTGCTGATCCAAAACACATACACACAACACAAGCACACCAAACAAACAGAAATCCACACACATACACCTAAAATCTGATACCTAGCCCTACACTAAACTATGCACACACCACTAACTACCCACTTACCTTAACCCAAACCCTAACACTAAGGTCCATCACTATTGCACACTCACCTCACCTGCTCCCTAACCCTAACTCACTTAAATCTGCCCTAACTCTCCTGTCCACTCAATCGCACACACACCTAACCCGAGCCCTAACCCTAACTCACCTAAATCACCCTAATACTCACATCCACACAATCGCACACTTACCTGAATCTGAACGGTAACTTTCCACCATAACACTGAAAATACCAAAGCAACAGAAACGGACAACCAAATTATTTCCCTAGGAAAAAATTTGAGTTTCTGCTGCTTCGATATTTTCCACTTTCGAACAAATAACGTTGATCAATCAGCGTTCGCTGATTTAATATAGACCCTCTTTAAAAGCCTTTTTCCCTCTTTGCATTGATCAAAAGTCATGTTTGTATTCCACTTTGTGCCCAAAATGTCCTTTAATTTTCAAATGACAACTGCTGTCTCCCTAATAATTATCTTCATTCCATGTTGGCCATAGGAGGCCTACAATATGAATTATATACCATAACCTAGAGGATTCTCTCTCTCTGAGCTCTCTAAGACCTGTTGGTCTTCTATGAATTGTCTGTCCATCATGGTCCATCAAAAATGCCTTTCACTCTAATATATATTAAGATCTTTAAATTACCAATATCCTAAGGTGAGAAGACTGAATCCAGATTTACAATATCACAAAACTGTAACATTTCACAAGTGACTTGATTCCAGAAGTGCAGAGGAATGACAGTCACAGTTTTCCATTAATGTTGCATGAGGCTTGACTAGAGGCTATGGTTAATGCATTCACTCTAATGGAGCTCAGGAAGTTTGCACTGTAACACAGTAACTGCTACATTTGTAATATTTTCTAAACAACGTACAATATCTCAGCAATCACTCAAGCTACACACATACTGTCAGCAGCATTTTATTCGTCTAATAAAGAACTTTCATATGAGGGCAAGTAGTTCTGGTTCTTGAGATATTTAGAAAAATGTGAAAAATATGTCTATATAAATTAATATCATAAAAACAACAGTTAATGGGCAGGATTCACGAAGCCTCCGTGTAAGAGTTATAACTCATACACGGAGGCTGCAGTTAAACGGAGTGATGTCAGCATGCTCTGCATATTCAGGAGAGCATGCTGAATCACACCTAAGGCAAACACGGTCCGTGTAAGACAGTAGGGGGCGTGTCCGTAGGCCGAGCCCTGTAAGCGGACATGCCCCCAGATGAGTAAAAGTGCCCAAAGTAAACACCCATGACAGAGTCCATGGAAATGTGAATAAACACAACACAACACATGCCCCCACAGACTACGAACATAAAATGTACAAATGAACATCTCATAATTTTTTTTTAAATTGTAAAGATGTTTAACCGTGAGTGCGCTCGTTTGCGCGGGCGTGCCCGTAGCGCAGCTACAGTTAGCAGTCAGTGGGAAAGCATATAAGAACTAAATATGAAAAGTAAGCCAAGAAGCAATAGCGTAGCGGTAGAGATGTTGGCTGAAGAGCAGGCATTCATGGTTCGAGCCCCTACAACACCAATTTTTATTTGTAGCAAAATAAGCACGAAACAAGTCCCTGACAAATATGTACACATAAAATCACATTTTGTGTAAAATGTAATGAAATAGCCCATTTACATGGAAGAAATGTGAGGCAACAAAACAATAGAAAATGCCACATGTGCCCATAGCTGAGCTACAGTTTAATAGGGTGAGTGCATCTGCCCGTAGGTGAGCAGTGGTTTAACTGGTACAAAATGAGTGCCCGTAGCTGAGCAGTGGTTTAACATGCTAAATCTATGTGCCCCTAACTGAGCTGAGCGTAATATGTGTGCTGATAGCCAAATGAGGCTTAAACCAGCATACCCCGTTTGCGCAGAGCTGCGCACTGCGCAAACAAGCTAACCGACGGGCGACGTTGAGCAAGCCGTATCAAGACAGCCTTTACACAGACACACCCTTCAGCTTGTCTAGACAGTCATAAAAAATAAAAAGTAGTGGCCAGGTTCGAACGCAGGATACTATACACCATAGTCAAGGTACTGAACCACTAAGCCATGACAGCAGTACCTATAAATGCAATAATAGCAAATATATAGGAATGAATACAAACTGGAGCATGACAATACAGGTTTAGTGAAGTTGATACAATTCCAAAATGGCCAATCACAGATATGTGTGGGAAAAACGGACTATATAAGCCCCATAGGCGGGAATACACAGCATAAACGATTGTAGAACTGACTTGCAGCCAGAATGACAGGAGTAAGTCAGGGTAGTTGCTTTCGAGCACAGAGATGGGGCATTGAGGAGTCCAGGTACATGGTCTGGCTCCTAGTCCACAATCATGAGGCCCAACTCATGCAGGGTCAGGTCCTGTGGGGAGCATATAGGGCTGAGGCGTGGGACCGGTTGGCTCATGATCTCACCAGTGCCACAGGGATTCCAAGGACTGATGAGCAGGTCCGTTACCACCATGCAGACCTGAAGAGATGCAAGCAGGACCAATTGAACCTTTGGATCCAGGAGGCCCGGCAAATGCCAAACGCCCAACTACTGAGTAAGTTACATTTAATTATGTATGTAAGAAATTAAACTAGC